>NC_079904.1:449588-496616 GCF_024868665.1 Triplophysa rosa | reverse complement strand
GAGAGAGAGAGAGAGAGAGAGAGAGAGAGAGAGAGAGATTGCAGGTGTGTTCACCGTGTTGAGCAGTAATTCAGGTCGATCTTCTCGTCCTCAATAAGAACTCGTTCTACTTTCTCATGGTCTCTGAGGAGAAACTCATATATCTCACATGAAGATTTTGCTTTATACAGATACAAACATACAGAGGAGCTACAGCTCAAACTCCAAAATCTGGCCTCACAGGACAAACACCTTGAAAATGACAGATCATAAAACCCCATTTACCCACAACACATCAGTCACAAATCAAAGCCGTCAGATAACACAGATGCGTTGTGCGTGTCTCAGTTCAGTTGAATGAATAACAGATGATATTTCTCTGTAAGGTGGACGTGCTGAAGTTAGACATGGAAAGTGCCGAGTGGAAGATTCTGGAGAACTTGATCCTTGAAGACGTTTTGGGTTCGATCGGTCTGCTGCTTCTAGAGGTGCACCTGCACTGGGCGGGGTTTGAAGTGGGCGGAGACGAGCCCTCGGTGGTTCGCTATTGGTTCAGTCTGTTGAGGGAGTTGGAGCGCGCTCACTTCCTCCTGTATCACAGCTACAGCGACCCGACGAAACCTCACGTGTTCTTACAGCGGAACTTCCAGAACACCAGCAGCTCTTATATACTGGGCTGGGTGAACACTCACTTCTCACCACACACATAACCAGCACACCCTGAAGATATAAAACACTCCGTAATGACAACACAACGTCTTCTCGGGAGGTTAGAGAACTGTGCATGGAAAGATTTCAGTGCATCTGTAACCGGTCCCACTCGCACCGCTCTGCGCGGGCCTCGAACCGGCGTCGGTCCGGATGGGAGACGGCGCTCTGACGAGGAGGCTAAAGACCACTAGCGTCTGTCGCTAGAGCGTCTCTGTTGGTCGGGGAGTGAGGTTTACACACCGCACAGCTCTTCACTCGCTGGCCTCCGTTACACATCTATAGCCAGGTTTCCATTACCCTTCAAAGTGCGCAAATTGAAAAAGCGCATTGAAAACACGCCCAATGAAAACGCGTCAATTTCGCAATTTCAGGCAATACGATAAAGGCATATTTCGCAAATCTGTAATGGAAATCTGTTTTAGGATGACACACTGTATGTTGCCTATGTAGGGAGCACAGAACAGTCTGAACATAATAGAAACTAAAGTTGATTGAGAACAAACCAAATATTGCATGATCACTCACATTCACATAATGTGAAAAAGCATATCCTTTATGTGTAATACAAAGTTGTTTTGATTTTACCGTCTTTTTTTCCAGAAGCTGTCATCTGCTATTAAGATTGTGTTTCCACTACATCACACGAGCTTGTAATAACATAAAACCTCAATCTAAGATACCAAGTTTGATCTGCTCTTCACAAAGGTTATATGACTTATACAAGTGTCACACCTGTAGGACAATTTTGTGTAAAGAATAAATACAAATAATTCATGACGTTATGTGATATTAATATTTAACCCTGTCATCATTCGTAAATCTCAGATTAAAATATATCAACAATTCTATCCCAATAGTCTTTAGTAAGAAAATATGTCACTTTTATCAATAAAACCACTAAACAACAACAGCCTGTCTGATGGTGTAATTCTTGTTCTCTTGAATTTATTTATTTAATTTTTGTATTCATCCTCATGTCATGTCAAACATGTATGAGTTTATTCCTTCTTCAGAACACAACAGAAGATTTTTTGTGGAATGTTTATCATCAAACAACACTGAACGCCATTGAATGAACAAAACATTTTCAAAATATCTTCTTTTGTGTTCCACCGAAGAAAGACTCACATACAGATGTACAAACACATGAGAGAGAAGAAATGATGACAGAATGTTTATTTTCGATTAACACAAGACCTGCCGAACCCCTCCAAAACACACACAAACACATACATCACCACTCAACTACACACATTTATTATCATCAAAAAGAGAGACATGTGACACACTGAAGATGCTGTTAAAGCCCAGCGTTACGTTCTCAACCATTAAAAAACCAAACGAGAGATAAAAGCAGTTGTTCTCTCAGGACTGGATACCAGCCCAATAAATCTCTGAAGATCACAGCCTGAACTGTGCGTCACGATAGAGAAGAAAACATTACATAGGGATAAAAGAAGGATGTGTGAATGTGTTCTTGTGTTTAGTCCCAGAGTTTGATCTGTCCGTCCCAGCCGCATGTGATCACCTTTGACGTCTCGTGAGGGTGCCAGAGAGCGCTGATACACACTTTATCATGAGCTTTGATCCGATGGTACAGCTTAGTGGTCTTCCAATCCCAAATATTCAGCTTCCCATCAGCATCGCCGGACACAACATAACTGTGAAGAGACGGTTTCAAAATCGCTATCATTCAAACAACACGATCGATCGCCCGATTCAGATTCAAAAAGCTTTACTGGCATGATACCAGAAAAAAAGTACTTAAGCACAGAAACATGAAATATACTCGCACACAAATACACGTTACAAGAAAAACAGAGTCTCTGAAGAGAAACAGAGATGTTCATTCTGATGAAAATGTTTGTGACGTCAACACTGAGTGTAAAGGCTTGTTCACACCGGCACGATAATCGTGCGCGTCTATCGTCGACGTTTAACGCCTCGTGACTAAACAAAGGGTGCCAATGTGAGTGTGCACACCGACGCGCAAAATGGCAGGCGTAAAAGCGTCTATCTTTTTTTTAAATGCCTCGGGCTTGTTTTTTGGTTTAAAAACTGGCCGACCAATGAGATTGGCCCTTTCGTTCACGTGCCTGGAGCTGCTGAAATTACAGTAAAACACCACTTGGTGGCGCTCAAGCACAAAACTGTCCTGCCGAGCACACATTAGCCGTGTCTCGTTGTCAGAAGCATAAATTTGCGCAGCGCCACCTTGTGTACCGGGCCATTTCTGTTTTTCATTAAGCGCCATCCATGTCAGGAAGTGAATTTGCAAGTTCACTCGGCTCATCGCCAGTGAAAATCGCTTGGGTATGAACGTCGAAAAACGTCTCGGAAAAACGATTATCGTCTCGGTGTGGACAGGCCTTTATGCTGCAGTCACGCAACAGTTTTAACACACGCGTGACTGCTGCAGACCAGAAACACAAGCTCGATGCATTTCAGTGGTCTGGTGACCTCTGACCTGTACATTCATATCACGTAAAGATGTGTCACCAATAGCAGATCAAGACGTCACAGAGTGACCTTTCGTAAAACCCAAGCTTGAGGAAACACGTGTGCAGTGATCTCTGCAGTTATATGGCATGATGACAGCTCTTGTTTTAAACCTGAGGTGCACGAAGAATAGACGTGGAATGTTTCCTACCTCATGTCAGGAGAGAAGCCCACCTGACAGGCATATCCTGCCACCATGTGACCTTTGAAGATCTTCTTCTTGTTGAGACGGAATCTGTTCTGAGCTCCAAATATCAGGATTTGATTGTCCATCGACTGACAGGCCAACCATTTACCTGCGGATACCACAACATTAATACTCTCTCTATCAACCCAACACATGACTGCTAACACACACCAGTGTGTAACCTACCGTTAGGTGAGAGTGTTACAGCGGGCATTGAATGCATGCTGGGTTCAGCGATGTATTTAAAGTCCACAGGAATATCCCTGAAAGAGACCATCGCACAAAGCATTAACACACAATTCTATATGTCGGAGACACCGGGGCGAGTTGTCACACACATCTCTACATCTGCCACAAATGTACAGAAGACTGAAGTACGCAAGTGTCTGACTCACCATTCCCACACGCGCAGACTTTTGTCATCAGATGTACTGACGAAGCGACGGTTTTCATCCACGAATGTGATGGTGTTGACCGCTCCCAGATGTCTGTCGTACTCCTGCACCACCTCACCGGAGCGGATGTCCCACTGCACAACAACAACACATCACTGTAAATCTCTCCCGTTTGCCACGGTTCATCAGACGAACAACAGCTCGGGGTTACCTGCACAATCTTTTTATCCGACATCCCAGCCACGAACAGGCTCTGTTTGTCCTCATCTGGGTTGAACTTCACACAGTAAGGGACCTTTCTGTTAGTGAAGGGTGCGATGCACTTTCCTGAAAGAAATCAAAAACAACACACACACACACAAGCAAAATAAATCACATTTCTGTTCATATTGTCATCTGAAGGCTTGAATGCCTCAAGTCCATGAGATTATTTAGAGTTTACAAAGTGTGACGCAGCATCATGTCTGGTTAGGACACGGAGTAAGACCTTGATGTGTGTTTCTCACTGTGTGCGTGGCCTTGATTTTATATCCCGGTGGGGACTTAAACCTGAACACACGCGTCACCGTGGCGACCAAAATTAAGGTAAAAAAGCTTTTAAATCGTACAGAACAATATTTTGGGAAAATCTCAAACTGCAAGACGTTTTCGATGATCTTTAGGTTGAAGGGATCAAATATACAGTTTGTACAGTATAGACATCATTATGCCTATGGACTGTCCCCACAGAGATAATAAACCAGACGTGTGTGTGTGTGTCTCACCGGTCTCTGTATCCCAGAGTTTGATATATCTGTCATAGGCAGCGCTGAGGAACTGTGTGCCGGTGTTATTGAAACACACATCTCGCACGGCTTTACTGTGACCTGCACAAACACACAAAACACAAACAAGACTTTCAGTTATTTATTTATGATGAGATACAGTACATCACAACCCTACAAACGACTGACAGATTCTGGAGTTTCTCTCCACCTGCTAAAACACCATCAATCGCTCTCTCTCTCTCATGAATGAAACATGAGGACAGTCAAACAGAGTCAGTCTAGTGGGAAACAGAAATATTCTCCTCAAACTCTTCATTACATGAATATCATTAAAGGGATAGTTGACCCAAAAATGAAAATTCACTCACCCTCGTGTCATTTCATACCTGTATAAATGACTTTGTTCTGATGAACACAGAGAAAGATATTTGGAAGAATGTGAGTCATTTTCAATTCTGTGACATCATTGACTGCCATAGTAGGAAGAATTAAATGGTGGTCAAAGGTGCCCCAGAACTCTTTATTTTCCTCAGTTCTTCAACATATCTCACTTTGTGTTCAACAGAACAAAAAAAAGATGGTAGTGGATGATGTCACAGAACTGAAAATGGCTAACATTCTAACAAATATCTTTCATTGTGTTTAACAGAACATTTATAAAGGTTTGAAACAACCTGAGGATGAGTAAATGATGACAGCATTTTCATTTCTGAGTGAACTATCACTTTACGTGCACATCTTTAACTGTGTCTGCGTGAGCAAGTGTGACCGACCACCGCTGCTTCTGACAGAAGTTTTTATCATCCAATCCCATCATTTATATATAGCGTCAGCAGACGTAACTAAACAGAAACGCTTACCGATAAACGTCCGCACACATCTTCTCTCATTATAAACCTCCCACAACTGCAAGAGAAGACAAAACATAAACACATCACTACTACACAAACAAACAAACAACATCAAGATCTTTGGCATTCTGTCACTATTACACCAATCAAATGATTGTGCTTATTACTACAAATGTAAAACTTTAGGATTCAAATTCACTGTCTCTCTTAAGACACCATTCCATTCATTTCGATGAAGAGCTGGCCACTTACGGCGGCAGTGACTGTTGGCGACAGGAAGTGGGCGTGTCTAGCGACACGACAAAATTGAAAATGGCAAAATCTTATGCAAATGATGAACGACTCCCAAAAGGAGTGAAGCAGCGGAGCTCACGTCATCCGTCTCTCGTCAGTTACTGCAGTTTGTTTATAAACGTTACTAGAGCAACCGAAGCTAGGAACGCCTTCTAACCTCCTCGTAGCAAGAGACTAGCGACACACAGCGACACAGTCGCTGGCGGTACAAACGCAGCGTTACTTGACCATTGTGTGTGTGTGTGTCTCACCTTGATCTTACAGTCCATGGAGCAGGAGAGAAGCAGATGACCAGACGCAGGAAACAACCGGATGGCACTGACACCCTACAGACAAAAAACAGACCCGTTCATAACACACGATTCAATTATTTACACAAACTGACCAGAACTCGGTCTCAAGAGTGAGTGTGTGTGTGTGTGTGTGTCCAGAAACACAGACTGTGAATACTAATGCCACTAATAGACAGAAGAAAACCATTCCATTAGGCCCAAACCCAACAGTGGGAATGTCTGTGTGATAACACTTTCAGCTTTAAAATATATTTTATTATCATTTCAACCCATTTCTAAAATACAGTACAAGCCGCATTTACACAAACTACATAACTGATGTGACTATACATTCCTGACTCCTGTCCTAACCACCCACATACGATGGTTCCGACGCCCATGCGTCATTTGTATTTTCAATAACATCAGAGAGATGAATAGAGATAGCATCAGAACTCACCTTTGTGTGTCCGCTCCAAACGTGCAGCTGTTTCTTGGGTAAGTAGCATTTGTCCGGAGCTTCTGAAGAACGCAGGTTAACGCCAACATCCTGAGGAATGTGCAGGTACGAGCGACCCTGATAATCATACGCATCTTTAACTGACCAGAGAGAGAGAGAGATGTTTAGGAGCACATACACATATAACTGCATTACACTGAATGATGATGTCAGTCTGGCTGTGTGTCAGAGGTGGTGTGATGATGTCACTGTCGTGCTGGTGTGTGTGTGTTCTTACTGTGCAGGATGGTCTTCTCCTCCGCTGGAGCCTCTTCTTCATTTCTCCCTCTCTTTTGTCGTTTCGCTGTGATCTCATCCAGCTCCTTCTGTTCCTCCTGTTAAACCACACCAGGTCACACGAATAAAAATCACCTTCACGACATGCATGAAGACATTCTGAGGAAGTGCTGTCTTTGTTTGAGGGCTTCATAAACCACATTTCATTCAGAACCGGCTCTATTCTCACCCTGCAGAAGTCATGTCATGTTTGATATTAAGTCCCATCAGATAATGCTTTATGTGGAGTGTACAGGAGCTGTAGATGATTTTCAGCGGCTCACCTCAGATGGTTTGGCCACATCTTTCTCATCCTGGAATTTGGCCCAAGGACCCAGAAAGTCGTCAATCTCTGAGGCGTCTCCTCCTTTCAGCTTCTTCCTCTTCTCGTTTTTCTTGGGTCCGGTCTCGAACACGGTCTGCCCTAGTGGAGGAAAAGAACCCGCATTCGTTTATGGCCCACAAACATTTGGCGGTGGGTTTCTCCATTGCACTACGTGGTTGAACAATTGCGAGCGGCGAAAGGAAGACAGAATCATGTGAACTTCACCTTTATTTTTCTCAGCCTCATCTACGGCTCCAATGTAAGTGTTGGTTGTGACCTGACTGCTGCTGTCCACAGACGGATCCAGAGCATAACCTGTGACGCAAACACAACACAACTAAAATGAGCCGTGGATCTCACTCGACTCAAGCGTGTTGTAATGTAACGGTTCCATATAGAAGGTTCATATCATCGCATCCAATGGCACAACATGAGTCACACGTGTCTCTCACCGAAGGTAGAAAACGTCCTCCTCTGCTGTTCAAACATGAAGTCATTGACGTGGGCCGGTTCGGCGTATCCAGACAGCATGTTTCTCGGCGCAGCCATCTGCTGGGTTCTGAATGGGTTGACTGGTCCAAACTGAGATGAGAGAATCAATTACACAACATATGACTGAAACCTACTGTAAAACACATCTATGTGCCTCTCTTTCCATCCGTTTGCCTGTTGCACGCCTCACCTCTGGAGCAAACATGGTTTCGTACGAAGGGTTGTAATCGACTTCTTTAAGGGCTGGATCAAGATGCACTCCGGTCTCAACACCTTCCTGAAGAAAAACACATGCGCTTGTTATTAAATGCCCAGACAACAGCACACAGAAGCCCGTTCTTATATCAGACCAGTCACATACCGTATATAACAATACATATATTTCTCTTAAAGATTTTTGTTCTTTAAACTCACTATTGAAGATGGACAGTTTCAATTAAAAGTACCATTACAAACCCTCAACTGTTGTTAACCTTTAAAACATGACAAAATTCCTTTATTTAGGATCTAATTGGGGTTTATCTAACGTTAGAGTTTCATTTGAGTCTTTTGGGGGTCTCACTACCGTTACTTGCAGACACTGAGCGTTACGTATGTACCTTCACAGCTACTTCAGGCGCTGAATTCAGGGCGGCTAAAGTCGTGATACCGCCGGATTTTAAAGGCTGAAGGTGTGCGACCGCCTCTGGATCCGCTTTCTGCACAACAGAGCCGGATTCCGACTCATTTTCCGAATCTGAGTCGCTGCCGTAAGAAACGAGGGAACTTGCCGCCGCCGCCATCTTGAATGTTGTGACTCTTTCGTCAGCGGATCCTCAGACTCTATATAAATTAATTACAAAATGTAATCTCCAGCATTAATTTACGACGAGCTTTTATCCCTCATATTAACAGAAACTGTCTATATTCTTTTTATACCTCCACATGGTACGTTTAGAGGACGTGTTTATTTAAAAATGGCAAGACGAGTTTATACATCTTTTAGGACGTCTCCTGAAGAGACCGCCTTAACGCGCGCGCACATGGCGACTTGTACGCGCATTATGTTACATACATTTTTGGGGTATATTTTTTGTTGCTCAACAGTTTTTGCTGACTTTAACCACACGCACAACATATATGACCTCTAAACTCACGCTAGCCAACGTCAGCGTGCTCTTCACGCGCTTTGTACATTTTGGAATACATACAGCACGTATGCATACTGTATGCCGCTTACTGTGTATCATGCACAGTACTGTACTAGAGTGTGCACGCATTTCCCCCCCGTATTGTAGTTTTGAATGTGTTTTGTATATGCCTGTTTTTATACGTTTATAAGTGTAGTTCAGCTTTTTTGGTGTACTTTCTGCATTAATTCAACCAGAATACAAACATCTTTTTAAAATTGAGCGGCGTAATTAAGAAAGATATCGGTGTTTTCTTTAGAAATTAGAAACATTATGAACGTCACGTTCCTACAACATTACGTACAGCGCCTATAATATTTTGGGTGCCAATTGCCAAATAAATAAATGGTTTGTATTTGTGTATGCAGAGATTAGGTGAACGGGCGTGGTTTGAGTTCCGTATTGACCAATCAGATGAGGGATCCCGCCACGGGCGGGTCGCTGTGTGTTGCGGCGCTTCTGCGCTCCGACAATAGAAAGCGGGACGTACCATCCGCAGCCTAAGGGGTGGAGCCACAAACATTGACATCCAATTATCGCCTCTGTCTCCACACGAACGCAACACAGCCCGGTTGCATACGGGTTGCTATATTTCATGTATTTTTTTTAATCGGCTGCCGCGAAGAAGAACGTAACCGTGCGTTTTTGACATTAAAACAGCTATATACTCATAACGGACCCCTTTTCAAGCGGAGACCGTGCGTCTGTCCCGCGGTGGTCTCTTTCACACGATTCACACGAGCTGTATTTCAGTACTGTAACGTTATGTGGGAAATGACCACAGCTCAACACTGAGGAATTATAAAGGAATAAACCGCATTCTTCAAATCATGGAAAAATTAGAGTGAATTACATTTCGTTCAGGTATGATTCTTTATGTGCGCTTGTTATGAAGTATGCACTGACATGTCACTTATTTCATTTTCTCCTCAGTCGTTTGTCTTTAAACTGAGAATTGCATAATGCAGCTCTGCATTGGAATGAAGGGAGAGTAATGTGCCTATAACATGCCGTGCATTAAATTCATCTGGTTGAATACTGCTACTGTTGAATACTGAAACGAATACTGCTTGGCCCTTCAGGACTGAATGACAGGTGTGGGTTCAATTATGCATGTGTGTGAAACAACTCGCATAATGCAGTCTGATGAATCCTGAACACATGATAACTGATGTACGTTGGGATTTGTTTTGATATTCAAACGTGAAATTAGATCTTACATGTTCACTGGCCTGCGGTTGCATGTGACTGAGATTGATGCATTCATTCAGGAGGGAATGGGTCTCACATCTGTACGGCAAACACAATTTTACACATCACATCAAATGCAAATGCATTCTTAATCTGTGTGGACTCCCAATCGCACTGCAAATATTTCACTGGGTTTGTCTTTATTGTGTTTTACTGAATCTGAAGTGCTCAGATCTTGAGATTTTATGTGAAAGTGGAGATGTGAGCGCATGCAGGGGGAAGGGCAGCAGAGACTCGCTTTGTGAAACCCGAGACTTCTAAAAGCACAATGCATCTCCATCGCTTCTCAAATCAATAACCTTTTATTCGCTTAAAATGAAATTATGGCATATTCTAGAAGGCACGACTACTTTTCTCGGTCTGGTGCGCGATCGTTGTTCAGCTTTCAGTGTGTCTGTGGCGAATGAGGTGCGATATCTTAGAAGGCGTGATTCATTTGAATGACTCGGTTCGCTGGAAAGCTTCGCTTCACGGAAACGGTTCAAAGATGCGCTTCGCCCCAAGTTTAGGATATAATCAGGTAGATTGAAAATCATTTTGCATTCGGACGACAGTCCGAAGCGTCCCATTTTACCCAAATCCACCATAGGTTGTTTTTCGTATGCGCATTAGTAGTTAACCAACATGTTCCGAATGCCATCAATCTGATTATGTTTTTGCCAGAGAAACGTTAATGCATTGATAATGCTTCACTCACCTTACAGTTTTCATTTTTAAGAAAGCTCTTCCCCTCGAACAGCTTGCTGATATCGATCGAATCTTTGAAAGAATCGACTCAAATGAATCGATCGTCACTGGTAGGCGTTATGCGGCCGCATGCAGCAGAAGTTGAATAATATTTATTGATAATGCTTTACAGGATAAACAATGACAATAAACAACACGCAC
Source organism: Triplophysa rosa (assembly GCF_024868665.1). Classification (NCBI taxonomy): domain Eukaryota; kingdom Metazoa; phylum Chordata; class Actinopteri; order Cypriniformes; family Nemacheilidae; genus Triplophysa; species Triplophysa rosa. The sequence goes on along the minus strand of NC_079904.1, from coordinate 485,761 downwards.
ACTTCAGGAATAGCTTATTATTGTAATTTAATGACATGATGTGATTTTATATAGAAGTCTTTAGACAGGTTGTCATATACAGAATGTTAATCGTTAGATCCCTGCTGAAAAATCAGCTGTTTACCATTAAAACCATTATAACATCCCATTATGTAGTGTGTTTTGGGTCATATTTCAATAAGGTTTTCTAGCGAGGTGTTCCCGTCCCATCAATAGAACCCAACACATTACCAGCAGAGACCCACAGACATCATAACCACTACATCCAATCGAAATTCTCTGCTTTCTCTCGTCTTTCAGCAGGATAGATCAGTCATATAGATGTTTTCTTATATAGATAAGGTGTGATGGAGGGGGATAGAATCTAATGGCATACATTTTCCGTTCGCGCCTAATGTGTGCGTGTGTAATTCCTGAACAAATACAGAACACAGTAGCTCTAGTCATAAAATAATTCTGCAAAAATGAAAAACGATATTAAATATTTTTTTACGTATATGCACCAATATTGTCGTATATTTTAACTGTTGTCACCTATTTTTAACTAAAACATTGGAATGCCACCTAAGTGAACATTTTTGTAGTAATGGCAAACAAACAAACCAACAAATGATGAAATCAGACTTTTCAGTCATTTTGAACATGTGGCTCAAGTAGATCCAGGTGAACAGAGATAGAAAGTGATGTTACAGAGATGACCTGGTCATATGATGCTTGGAAGCATCTTAAACTCGCTGTAGGTTCCAGATGTGAGGAGGACACATCAGACACAAGAGTCTTTGTTCGTGCGTTCTGTTCGACTGGACAACCCCACAAAGACCCGTCTGTGCTCTTAGAACTGGAGGATTAGTGTCTGTGATAATGTGTGTGTGTGTGTGTGTGTGTGTGTGTTGTCATCGTCCATCTCAGTCCGTGTGTTACTGAGATGTGATGCTTTGACAAAAAGTTGCCAAATCCTTGCGATTACTCAGAGAACTCCATCTCCCATAATTCTCAATCTGACACCGAGTGAAACACAGACGCTATCCCGAGATGTGTTTCTGGGTGCTTCCTGAATGTTTACTCATTAGCCAAGTTCACACAAAAATCTCTCTCACACATTTATTCTCTCTCGTGTCTTTGTAAACCTGTCTGTGAGTCTTTCTTCAGTGGAACACAAAAAAAAGATATTTTGAGGAATGTCTCAGTGGTTTTGTGTTCATACAATGGAAGTCAATGGAGTTCAGTGTTATTTGATTGTAAACATTCTTCAAAATATCTTCTTTTGTGTTCTGAAAAAGAAAGAAACTCATGAGGATGAAAAAGTGATGGAAAATTTTCATTTCTGGCTGAATTATATCCGTGTCAGCGCTCTGTGACATTCTGCTCTCTATAAATGGCTTATGGGGTTTTAATGGTGTGTTCAGAATCAGATCTATCCCTCAGTATGATGATGAATTAATAGTGAAAATTATTAAGCAAACACCACCATGGAGTTTGAATATAGTCTCAGCCAAAACAGGTTTTGGAAACACCGGGCAGAGTCATTCGGTGTCATTTGAATACTCAAATCTTCAGAGACAACATCTGAACAAGGTCTGAACTCGTTTCTCTTTAGTAACTCAAAGCTCGTGTGAAGGGATGTGAAAGAGTGTTTGTACTAACAGCGCCGTTAAATAAAAGAGACGATAGTGGAGGAGATTCAGTGAGAGAATCGAGCACGCACTCACATTGTCTTAAACATAGAATAACACGATATCATAACATATAATATCCTCCTTCACTCCACACGAGCCGTGACGGACGTCAGACTGCTTCTAAATCCATTCGACCTGGATTTTCATTCGGCCCAGATACAGCGAACTACCTGCCGGGCTGTACTTCGGTGTACCTGGTGTAGGGCTGTCACGATTATGAAATTTGGCTGACGATTAATTGTCTAATAAATCATTGCGATTATGACGATTAATTGTCTGTTTTAGAGCTTTGACTTTTAATTCTCATACATTTTTATTCAGCTTTGAAACGACCATATTGTTCTGAATATAAAGACTATGTTTTTTTCTTGGAAATCCATCAGTAAAAATTGGGTCATCATACTTACGGTTCAGGCTTTTACCTGTCAACAATACAAACACCAAATACTTGTAAATGAAGTAAATGGATCAGGAGTGAATTGAAGCCTCCATTAAAATACTGTCAGTCATAGAAAAGCTTCTAGTCTGTTTTTTTCTCACTTGCAAGAAGACTACAGTAGAAGTTTACTTGTGTGTTAATGAGATTTTGGTAGACTGGTTTTCACACTGAAATAATATTAAATTGTACTGCAGGTTATTTTTATGGTATATGCTTTAGTTTTTTTAAAGTGATTGTGTTGTGGTGGTACATTTTACAAGTATTACCATGCTTTAGTTACAATATATACACTAAAATATGCAGATGCACTACAGCTCCCCCTAGTGTCTTCTATAGAGATGTGCAATAATTGAGATGATCTGAATCCATCGCGATGAGGTCAAACAATCCTATGAGACGATTATTTAATAATCGTGACAGCCCTAACCTGGTGCAAGTTTTCTGTGTTGGATTGATTTGCATGGCCAATAGAGTCGTTCTCATAAATGCATCACCAACTCAGTACATTTAAACACACGAGCGTTTAGTCAGGCGAATGTGACACGAGTTTGACGATGCATGAACCAATCAGAAGTGAAGAGATCGATGACGTAAGCACTCTTGTAGACAGCTTGACCTTTATGTGTCAGAGAAGAATCAAGAATTGTCGTGAATAGTCGGATCAGTTACGCTGAATGATTTCACCTGTAGATCATAGTTACAAATTGTGACACTGTCGTTATTGATTATTTGATTATTATGCGTATGTGTGGTTTATTTTGTGGTTGGAGAGAGTGAATACATGATTTCTCCTGCAGCTGAGGAGTGAAGCAGAGTAACGAGGACACTTTATTTTCCGCCTCCCTGCGTTTATTTTTACGCGCTGCCTCCAGACAGAAGCGCATGCGTCGGAGCGTTCTGTAGGAGAAGAATCATTCCTGTCGTTTGATTTCTGTGGGCAAGACAGAAAAACTCCCGCATGAAGTCCATCGCCCACGTCAGATGAGGCGAACCAAGGTTCCTGATGGGAAAGCGTGCGTCTCATGGTGAGCTGTTCTCAGATGTGAGCGCTGGGTGTTTACTGGCACTGCTGCTTATGTGTGATGATAATAGACACTTATATCAATCCAAATATTTACATATTTGATCATTAGATGAGTTTATGTCACATTATTTGTGAAATGACACGTGACCCTGACATCTATATTGTATGGCTTTGTTTAACGCAGTTTTTATTACGCACTAAAAATGATGTAACCTCATAAAGAATTTAATATTAAAATGAGAATGATTTCCAATCACAACTCGAGTCAAATTGCACACGTGGAATAAGAGCTGGAGGTTAATCTGACCCTGGGGTCAGAGGTCACGGGTGTCATCCTTATATAAATGTTGGCCTTGGTTTGTGGTGAGGGCCAATCAGGCGTCTCGTCTCGTGAGTCACGTGATTTATCCCGAGTCTGATGTATGTGACCTCTCCGGGGACGCAGATTCACGTCACATGAACACAGAACACACTGGAGGCAGAAATCTGAGCGCTGTTGTTCATGTAAGACACACTTCAGGCGATGAAACGTGACTCTGTGATGATGGAGCTGTAATGACACATAAGAGCCAATGAAAAGAATGTAATGTTGGAAAAAATCAGTAGTCTGAAAGTCGTCTTCAGATCAATACGAATCTAATGGAGTTGTCATTTTGATGGAGTGTTCTGGTAAACGGGCATCAAAGAGACGTGTTAAACCACTGTCTTAACTGAGATATACACGCATGACGTCAGGACCATAAACACTCTAATTGACAGTAAAAGACTTGACAGATGAGGAATGAAGTGTGCTGTATTGTGACTGTACGCTTTAACGGTTTTTGTGAGGAAACGCAAACACAATTCAGATTTTAGTGGCTCTTAAATCAGCTGTGACTTTTAATAATACTTACTTTTATATTTAAGTTTGTAACAGCACAACCACAGCCTTATTCAGGTTTAAAAGCAATACAGCCATAAAAATTGATGTAAAATACTTTATCCAAATTAATAGCAACAAGCAACATTTGGGTTTGAATGTCCAGTGAGTGAAATCTAGAGGCCTCTAGTGGTGAGGTTGCAAATAGCAACCAACGGCTCACTCCACTCCTCCCTTTTGAAGCGCTATGGTGGCTGACACAGAACTAAGATGTCGTCACGTTTTTGCTTCTTTGCCGAAGGAGATAACGTATTTATGAAACACGTTCTGTAGAGCAGTTTGTCCATTTAGGGCTACTGTAGAAACAACGTGTTGAATTCTATGTAAGGGGACCCGTGGTGTATGCAGATAGAAATGGCTCATTCAAATATAATAAAAACATAACGCTTCATTATGTAAGCTCTTTGTACGCCTCTGAACACATAGTTATGTATATTATATTGCGTTTCTGTCAATACATCCTCAATTCAATTTTATTTATATAGCGCTTTTCACAATGTGCATTGTTCCAAAGCAGCTTAACAGGAGAAAATAAGAAAGACAGAAAAACACAAAAAAGGTCAAACTGTCAGGGATTCAGTGAGACACGAACAGAGGACCCAAGTGCAGACAGTGGGTAAGAGGTTAACAAGACATTTATTAATAAAAATACAAAACAAAGACCCACGTGGGGGGTAACATAACAAAACAGGGGAGTACGAAAACACGACAGGACTGGACTGGACTAAAACTGACTACACCTACACAAGACTAAAATTAACACCTGACATAATTTACAAATAACTAAACTGGACTAGACTGACAAAGCACAGGAACTCACCAAACAGTCGCACGCACACGCACAATGAACCAGCACAAGACAGAGGACACAGGGGCATTAAATAAGGGGACAAATCAAGAGGAAACAGGTGTGGGGCATGAAATCATTACAAGCAATAATGAGGCAACGAAAGGGTGGGAACAGAGACGAAGCGGGAACAGAGACGAGACCGGCGAGAGAGGGTACGGAAGGCCAACAGGGCCAAAACTCTCCCTCCACATGAAACATGGGGTTCTGTCATGGCTCTGCCTCTTCTCTTCTCGACTTGCCTTTCTTGGTCTTGTAGCAGAACCATGACACAAACACAGCACAGTGCATGGTGTTTATAGAGCAAGCCAACACGGCCCTGTGGTGAGGAACCCAAACTCCAGTGAGAAATAAATGGAGATAAAAACCAGACTCAGCCGGGAGGGCCAGATCTCCTCTGACGTGTCACAGCTGCACTTTGATTAAAAGTTACTGAGTAAATGTTTGTGAAAAATGGGGAGAGCTTATTAGTTGTGATTTAGGAAGTTTCATTTGTTTAAACTGTCTTGGTCTAATTTGGTCTTATTTTGTGATCGATATCAGACAACAAAGGAATGTTATAAGCAGGGAAAATAGTAATATAACTAAGCCATAACTTCAAACTGCTGTCATGTGATGTAAGTTTAGCATTAAATACTAAGTGTTGTAAACTTAGCATTAATGTGACAAGTAGTCCGTCTTTGCTCTTGGTTGGGATGGAATTGCCTGAGATGGAGCTGGGATGGTCAGTCAGGCCGCAGGCTCTCGCAGGAGGATGGCACGGGATGTTCAGCCGGAGCTGGCGTAATCTCTAGTTGGGGATGGGCATATGACGGTCATCTGGGCCTGGTGTAATCTCTCCCTACCTCGGGATGGGCATCGGGATGGGCATCCCAAGGCGGGGGAGGACCGAATGAGAATAATTAGCGTAGCTGCTGTTCATTATACATTAAGTGAATGCTTGGCTGAAAAGATGTGTCTTTAATCTAGATTTAAATAGGGAGAGTGTGTCTGACCCTAGAATAGTATCGGGGAGGCTATTCCAGAGTTTAGGTGCTACGTATGAGAAAGCTCCGCCCCCTTTGGTGGATTTAGTTATTCTAGGTGTTATCAAACGTCTGGAGTTTTGAGATCTTAGAGAGCGTGATGGGTTGTAGTGTGGTAGAAGCTCTGTTATGTAGGTAGGGGCTAAACCGTTTAAGGCTTTATAAGTAATTAAAAGAACTTTAAAGTCAATACGATACTTAATGGGTAACCAGTGAAGGGTTGATAACATTGGGGTTATGTGATGGTATTTTCTGGGCCTGGTTAGAACTCTGGCAGCTGCATTCTGAACTAACTGTAGTTTGTTTATTGATGCTGCAGGACAACCACTAAGCAGTGCATTACAGTAGTCAAGTCTTGAGGTCACAAATGCATGAATAAGCTTCTCTGCGTCAGCCACACATAAAATATTTCATAATTTGGCAACATTTCTAAGGTGGAAGAAGGCTGTTTTTGTGACATTTGAGATGTGATTTTTAAATGACAGGATGCTGTCTAATATAACGCCGAGGTCTTTAACTGTATTTGTTGGAGTAACAGTGCAGCCTTCAACTTGCAGGTTATAATCCGAAATATTCTGTTTACGTGTGTCGTTGGTCCAATAAGTAATATTTATGTTTTATTGGAATTTAAATTAGGAAGTCCTCCAAAAAACTACACACCGGATAATATTTGTCATTTACCTCTGTTAAATCACATTTATGAAAAAAATGATTTGTTGTTAAAAATGTGCTCAAAAGAGTAATCTATGATATGGGTAGAAATAAACATGTTTATCTTCAATAAATATCAGTAGCGAACCGTGACGTTTGAGCCTTGGCCCTCTGCGCATGACTGACATCACAGAACTGCGACTGTTTTTACGATAGTTTAGGTCATCACAGATGGCCTAGAGGACCCTGATGGTTCGCTACTGACAAATATACACTCACCTAAAGGATTATTAGGAACACCTGTTCAATTTCTCATTAATGCAATTATCTAATCAACCAATCACATGGCAGTTGCTTCAATGCATTTAGGGGTGTGGTCCTGGTCAAGACAATCTCCTGAACTCCAAACTGAATGTCAGAATGGGAAAGAAAGGTGATTTAAGCAATTTTGAGCGTGGCATGGTTGTTGGTGCCAGACGGGCCGGTCTGAGTATTTCACAATCTGCTCAGTTACTGGGATTTTCACGCACAACCATTTCTAGGGTTTACAAAGAATGGTGTGAAAAGGGAAAAACATCCAGTATGCGGCAGTCCTGTGGGCGAAAATGCCTTGTTGATGCTAGAGGTCAGAGGAGAATGGGCCGACTGATTCAAGCTGATAGAAGAGCAACTTTGACTGAAATAACCACTCGTTACAACCGAGGTATGCAGCAAAGCATTTGTGAAGCCACAACACGCACAACCTTGAGGCAGATGGGCTACAACAGCAGAAGACCCCACCGGGTACCACTCATCTCCACTACAAATAGGAAAAAGAGGCTACAATTTGCACGAGCTCACCAAAATTGGACAGTTGAAGACTGGAAAAATGTTGCCTGGTCTGATGAGTCTCGATTTCTGTTGAGACATTCAAATGGTAGAGTCAGAATTTGGCGTAAACAGAATGAGAACATGGATCCATCATGCCTTGTTACCACTGTGCAGGCTGGTGGTGGTGGTGTAATGGTGTGGGGGATGTTTTCTTGGCACACTTTAGGCCCCTTAGTGCCAATTGGGCATCGTTTAAATGCCACGGCCTACCTGAGCATTGTTTCTGACCATGTCCATCCCTTTATGACCACCATGTACCCATCCTCTAATGGCTACTTCCAGCAGGATAATGCACCATGTCACAAAGCTCGAATCATTTCAAATTGGTTTCTTGAACATGACAATGAGTTCACTGTACTAGAATGGCCCCCACAGTCACCAGATCTCAACCCGATAGAACATCTTTGGGATGTGGTGGAACGGGAGCTTCGTGCCCTGGATGTGCATCCCACAAATCTCCATCAACTGCAAGATGCTATCCTATCAATATGGGCCAACATTTCTAAAGAATGCTTTCAGCACCTTGTTGAATCAATGCCACGTAGAATTAAGGCAGTTCTGAAGGCGAAAGGGTGTCAAACACCGTATTAGTATGGTGTTCCTAATAATCCTTTAGGTGAGTGTAAATGTCTGAGGTTGAAAAAAAACATTGAATCACACCCCACGTGTTATTATCTTTCACTTGGTGCAATGCATTCTGGGATTGGCTTCATTGAGAATGATGCATCTGAGGATGCTTTTTGTGCAGAATAAGGCGTCTTATACAGTACGTGTTGTCCTAGGGCTGTGCAATTAATCGAAAATTAATTGTAATCGTCAATTTTGGCTTCAACAATTACAAAAACAAAATAATCGAGGTAAAACGATTATTGTGCCACATTCCATTTTGCAAGGATCCTCTCTTTTCTAGTGGTATAAATCCACAGCGCACCCCCTTCTTTTACAGTGGTTCAGCTGTGCTATTTCTTTACATTTATTTTTCAATTGAATTCACAGTTTAAAAGCCAAGTTATTTATTTTCTATGTTGTTTTAAAAGTTAATGAGTAATCGTGTTAAATAATCGGGATCTCAATATTGGCCAAAATAATCGTGATTATGTTTTTTGTCATAATCGAGCAGCCCTATGTTGTCCATCAGTATTTGCAGCGTGTGTAATCGTGTTGAACGGTCATGAATCGGGCTGGATTTGTTTTTAAAGTCATGAAAGACATGGATGTCACAGTCTTGAAGAGAGACGTCTATAGACACAGGTCACGTGACACACACAATGCGTTCATTGTCGTTTGTCTAAACAGACAGTGTGTGTTTTTGAAAGTAATGACTCTGTGTGTCCACGCAGAATGAACTCCCACTTCCCCCGTCACTTCACAGACGACTTCTCTATTGAAATGACTGTCTGCGTGTGTTTGTATATCTGAACGAAACTCACTTTGCTTGACTTGGATACCACCAGTAGCAATCCAATGACTGAATGTGTCAGAATGAGCTATCATTGGCACACTGTGCTCACTGGCACTGCCAAGAGCAGCACACCCGACAGAGCCCAGCGAGGACCTCATCATGAGGGTTTGAGGAATGCTTTGATTCGTCACAGATTCATGATGGAGAATGTGCTTTTCAGTCATCACAGCTGGAGTTAAAGAGCCAGTCATGTGACCGCTGGACTCACGCCGGATCTGACCGCGCTCTCAAATTTCTGACACAACAGGAAATAGATTTGTTTCCAGAGGAGGTAACAAAAAGGCCCGAAGAATCATAACGCATAACACTGTAAAGTGATCCAGTGTAAACACAGCCCGTCCGACCAGTTCAACAGCACTGCATTAGCATTCATCTCTATACAAATGACAAACAAAACAAGAGAACGTCAAGGCAAGTATTTGCATGTGACACCAGCACACACAGGGTTAACACCCACTTCTCTAATACCTACAATTATCAAACAAATATCTATTATTCAATTATTCATAGTCATAGTTTCAATCCACCGTTGGGTCAAAAAGGAGCTCTTGGGTTGGGCCGGGTTGTTTAAGAGGAAATGTGACCGTTGCTCAGCTCCCGTGGCATCATGGGATAGATAAGTGTCCATCCGATCCACACTCACCAATCTTGGCGGTCAACAGCGACACGACTGATGAGATTGATTTGAGAGAAAGAGATTTTTAACATCGATGACGGCTTATAATAAATTCTCATTCTGATTCAACGGCTCTGATACAGACAGATGGATCGATCTGCTTTACATCACAAACATCTCTTCTGTGTCTGTTTTATAAGGCTGGGACTTGACTACGGGATAAAACTCAAGTGTCATTTTACTTCTTGTGTAGTTCACTGTCCTGTCACTGCTGCACCAAATTCAGTTTGAGGTTTTAAAAGCCTTTGCCACTTGAACATTTCTTTGTCTCTAAACAGGATGTATAATAAAGCAATCATTTTAAGTGAATCTGAAAATGAATCTGTCATGAATTACTCACCCTGGAGTTGTTTCAAACCTGAATACATGTCTTTGTTGTGATGAACACAGAGAAAGATATTTGGAAGAATGCTTGTAACCAAACACTTCTTGGACCCCATTGACTCCCATAGTAGGAAAAATGACCACAGCAAAATCGCCAGTGTTAAAAAAGGTCAAATTAAATTATATTACACTGTGAGATTTAATTTGACCTTTTTTAACATTGGCGATTTTGCTGTCAAAAGTGCCCCAGAACTGTTTGTTGTCCTACATTCTTCAAAATATCTTCAACAAACAAAACAAAAAAAATGATAAAGTAATTTTTCCTACTATGGGAGTCAATGGGGTCCAAGAAGTGTTTGGTTACAAGCATTCTTCCAAATATCTTTCTCTGTGTTCATCACAACAAAGACATTTATACACATTTGGAACAAATTGAGGGGGGAGTAAATGATGACAGAATTTACATTTTAGGGTGAACTGTCCCTTTAAGTTACGTGTCTGTATCTTGCGGTGTGTGTGTGTGTGTGTGCGTGCGTGCGTGCGTGCGTGTGTGTGTGTGTGAATGTATGTCCAGGCAGATAGGAGCAATGCACTCTGGGATATCTGCATGGCCTCTCGCTTATTTATTCATGCAGTGTGTGACACAGAAGTGCTCAGTGAAGGTCACGGCAGACACAAGCGTGACCATTTCATTACATTCAATTACACATGAAGACAGTAGAACTGATCCTGGATCAGCACACAACATCAGACAGAGAGTTCAATACTGATGTGGATCAGACCTCAGTGAGAAGTGATCAAAAACATTGGAAGGTCAAGTCCAGTGCATTGAATTATGGGATACAGTATCTGAAGCCCTGAAGGGTCATCCTACAGGCTGTACTGTATAGAAGAATGATCATTTTTATTGTTTAGTTTTTTATTTTTTGCATGTCAATTTTGCTTCTATTTTAGCGCTTTGTGTCTTTTTATTATTTTTTCATAATACATTTAATTATGTAATATAATTCTATACATTATTTTTTATTTTGCTATACAAGTTTATTTTCTCTATTAATTTAAGATTTAAAACGGTCACATGACCAGCAGTCTTGTAATGACAACAATCAGATTTGATCCTATTTCGATTGTAAATGAGTTAATCATTGAACTATATAACAGCATTACTATAGTACAACTGTGTATATTTTGTGTTGTTTTCTGCGTTTGTCAGACGCTTAAATCTAAAGTGACCGTCGACAGTATATTCACATTTGATCATTTTTACGGTGCAGTCCTGTAACCTCATGGGCCGGACGAGCGTTATGTAAGAATGTGAGGCTCATGGACGTGTCTTTATTTTCTCATGTGAGAGACCTCAGGAGGTTCTAATGGAAACCAGCTGTTGGCTCCATCACGCCTCCAGACGTCAGCGCTCTCATTGGCTGTGGTCAAGTCATCTGCTCTCTGATTGGCTGCTGCGTCGTTTCGTTGTTTTCCATTGGTCTCTGTCAAAATGAGTTATTGCATCACAGATGAGCGTTCGCACGGGGGTCAGTACGCAGCACGATCTGAATCAAATCACACAGGCCGAGACAGAAAGAAATGTTTTTCTGCTCTTTCTAAAGGATGGAATACACTACAAGACTTTTGCTCAGATTTTCAGTCTGGACTTGTTGCAGAAATCTGTGCCAGTCTACAGATTTGATCAGTTAGTGTGTTTCTATCTGAAACTTTCAAAAAGTCTGCAAGCGTATGATGTCTAGTTAAAAAAAATTCTGTTCAGATTTGAAAAGTCTTGTAGTGTATTCCAGCCTTATGTCAGACGACGCTCAGTGTTTGAAACATTAACTAATGCTGAGTTCACACCAAACGCGAACAATCGCGTTCCACGCTCTTTATAACTCGCGGGAAAAGTTCATTATTTTCGCGTGAGTGACGCGATCTGACAAATATTTTCCCAGCAAACACAGAATGTTCCCCTAACGTTAGTTTTTGGTTCCCACGTTCTAAGAACTTTCTTTTTAGTTTTTTTTTTGCAACCAGAAAATAACGTTCCCAGATGGTTATTTATTGGTTATTTTTTTGCAACCAGAAAATAATGTTCTCTGATGGTTCTTTTTTGGTTATTATTTTGCAATCAGAAAATAACCAGAAAACAACGTTACCTGATGGTTCTTTTTGGTTATTATTTTGCAACCAGAAAATAACCAGAAAATAACGTTACCTGATGGTTCTTTTTGGTTATTATTTTGCAACCAGAAAATAACCAGAAAATAACGTTACCTGATGGTTCTTTTTGGTTATTATTTTGCAATCAGAAAATAACCAGAAAACAACGTTACCTGATGGTTCTTTTTGGTTATTATTTTGCAACCAGAAAATAACCAGAAAATAACGTTCCCTGATGGTTCTTTTTTGGCTATTATTTTGCAACCAGAAAATAACGTTCCCTGATGGTTCTTTTTTGGCTATTATTTTGCAACCAGAAAATAACGTTACCTGATGGTTCTTTTTTAATGGTAAAAATAGTCAAAACTGGTAAACGTCCATGTGCAAAACAGAAATTATAAGATCACATTAGCACATTATACTGACCAAATGAAATTAATAAACGTGCCCTTTAATGGCTGAAAATAATAAACTAGTTAAGCTAAATGAAAATACAATCATCTATATCCATGTGTACTTCTTTAGTGTGGTTGTCTATTACTGTATGTGTGTTGGCTCGAGCATTCTCCGCTCTGCCGCGCACTCCCGTCATTTAAAAGTGAACGGTCATTTCGTTTTACCTCACCCACTAACACATTAGTTTAGCGGTTTATTTAATTAATTAATTAATTTTTTATTTAAAAACGTACAGATTTGAGACTAAACTTATATTTTCGTGATTTTCGATTGATTTGATACATCTAAATCAACAGACCATGATGTAAGGACTGAAACTCTGCTTTAAAAATTGTGTTGAAGTGATTGGTTATTTTATTTCAATATCTATAATGTCTGATGTTGAGGTAGGCCTGTATTTTACTTATTTTAATTAGATTAGACAAGCGATGGATAAAAACACAGCATGGATGCATTCATTACTGATGTGTTGTGAGGCCAAACGGACCCGAGAAAAATATTTTAGGCTAACTTTCTGGGAACGTTCCCCTAACGTTAGTTTCTAGTTCCCAGAAAGTTTTTTTAAGGTTCGTTTTTGGTTATCTTTACGGAAATAAAACGTTAGTTTCATGGTTTCTATAACGTTAGGGAAAAACGTCCCCCTAACTTTTGTTGCCTAATGGTTAGAGAGTCGGACTCGTGACCAGAAGGTTGCCGGTTCGATTCCCAGAGCCGGTTAAATGCAGAGGTCACATTTCGGGTATGGGTCACCATATCTGACTAATACAGTAGGTCACTTCACTTAACTTAACGTAAAGAAAACTTTCCTGGAGAACCAAAAATGAACCTTAGACAATAACGTTCTGGGAACCAAAAACTAATGTTAGGGGAACGTTCTGGGAACCAAAAACTAATGTTAGGGGAACGTTCTGGGAACCAAAAATTGTTAGCTGCAACCTTCTCGGAAGACGAGATTAACGCACGTTCTCGGCAAACGCGCCGCCTCATTCGCACCGCCTGCCGCGAGTTCGCGTCTATACGCGTCTTTGTATGTAATTTACTCGCTGAACACACTTAATTCACGTTTTGTGTGTACCCAGTGTAACACCGTGTCTACACCGCACGCATCCAGTGTGGATGAAATGTAAAATATAATGGGTTCTAATGCGTTCTATTGTCTTTTGTCGCGCCGCGTCCGGTGTAGACACGGTGTGATGTTTAAAGAATTGTTGAACATAAAAATTCTCATCTTTTACTCGCCCCTCATGCCATCACACACAAATATGACACATCATCAAACATCCAAAAATATTAAAAAACAATAGAAGTCTAGAACAAGTCCCAACAAATACACCAAAACAAACTGTGTATGTGTGTGCGTCTCAGGGGATTCTGGGATATTTGCACTCTGTTCTCGTGTGTGTGTGTGTGTGTGTTTTCTCAGGGTATTCTGGGATGTGTGAATATTCACAGTGACAGGGTTTTGAGATGGGGGGTTATGTCCAACATCCCAGTGTGCAGTTGTCGTGGAGATTGAAGACTGTAAAAAAGACTCATGGGATGTTTCTCTTGGCATTGTGTCAATTGTTTCCTGCTCATTATCTCTCCTTGCCATTTGTCCTCATGTTTACGTCAACATAAAATCAGAATTGATCTAATATGTCATGATGTTCAGTTTCATCATACTACAGTAATAGTCACACAAGTCTGACACACATGACTTTAGAAATGGATGTGAGTTTTTGAATGTGATCCGAACATCTGATGCCCTCGCGCACACGTGTGACGGTGTGAATATCTTCAGTAGGTCCTCGTTTCCATTTTTACACTCAACACTTCAGAACTGTACGGATATTTACACTACATTCACCATTTCATCTATATTGAGCACAACTTCAAATACACTTTTAATGTTGGTATCAATTTGACATGGAGGTGAAGTCTTTTCCAGCAGAACTTCTGTGTTTGCTGTCGGCTTGTTTTCTAAACCCTGTCACAGTAGAATCCTTATTATTTTCCGTTGGGCCAATTGAATTCATGCAGGTAAACCTTTCTAGTAGAGTAGATGAGGATTATTGTAAGGCGAGTTTTGGGTTTGTTGTGAGGATAACGTGACGTGTGTCATGTGTTTTTAGTTTTGGTGTTTGTGTGTTAGTTTGGAGTTTCGGTCATCGAGAGGCGCAGCGGCTGAGCTGATGCTGTTTGAGTTTCATCATGAAACGTGTGTGTGTTTGACGGATGTATGACAGTGATGGATGTTTAATGATATGTTCAGAAAAACATGGATGAACCTCTGCTGCCATGGCAACAGTGATGTGATTATAATGTCACCAGAACACAGAGTCAATGTGGGTCTAGATGAAAGCTGTGTGCGTGTGCACGTGTGTGCGCTTGTTCATGTGTTTATATGTTAGTGGGGACCTAAACCTGAATACTCACCAACACATGGGGACTCGTGTCACTGTGGGGACCAAAATTGAGGTCCTCATGGGCACAAACGCTTATAAATTGTACAGAACAATATTAAAAAAAAAATCTAAAAATGCAAAAAGTGTTCTATGATCTTTAGGTTTAGGGATAGGGTTAGGGATAGGGGATAGAATATACAGTTTGTACAGTATAAAAACATTACGCCTATGGACTGTCCCCACGGAGATAATAAAACATACATGTGTGTGTGTGTGTGCGTGCACGTGTGTGTGCTCTTGTGTGCGCGCGTGTGTGTGGGATGGTAAAATGATGGTAAAATTCTTAGTCACTGGTCCACACAATATAAACTTCTCATCAATCACACAAATGTGTTTCCTTTTTTACTTCTTTTAGGTTCTGTACATTCTGTAACATGTATATGTAAAAATATACGTACGTTGTATCACTGTTAATGTAGTTTGATACTGTGGGCAAACAATAAAAAAAAAAAAAAAATCACACAATGACAAGAAAAACACTAACAACAGGCAGTTTTACAGCTTTTTTTCTGTTGAAATGTACTATTTGTTGGAGGAAAAGTATCAATTGTTTTCAGTTCAGACAGTATTTGTAGGTCTCTAGTTTCAGTAGATCATGAGATTTCACACTTGATGATGTCATCTCTCATTCTTCTCTATTGAACAGGTGCACATTCTCCCAGAGATCTCACAGCGGCTCTAGTGTTTCTGTATCAACATGTGGAATATGACGTCTATCTAACTAATCTCTCTGTCTGTCTGTGTGGTCAGGTGTGGTGGCAGTGAGACAGGATGCCGCTGGTGAAGCGCAGCATCGAGCCGCGTCACCTGTGTCACACGGCTGTGCCGCACGCCATTAAAAATGAACTGGAGTGTGTGACCAACATCTCGCTCGCCAACGTCATCCGACAGCTCAGCAGCCTCAGTCAGTAACTGGCTTTATAAAGCATCACATTACATACTGTATATGTCTCAGCGCTTTTCATTTTTACTGTGACATGTCTGCTTTTAAACCTTCTGGAACACTTCAACATGTGAATGAATTACTGTAAACACGCGTGTCTGTGTGTGTTTGCAGGTAAATATGCGGAGGATTTGTTTGGAGAGCTCTTTAATGAAGCACATTCCTTCTCCTTCCGAGTGAACGCGCTTCAGGACAGAGTCGACCGGCTGTCAATCAGTGTCACTCAACTCGACCCTAAAGAAGAGGAGTGTACGTACACACACACACAAACTCTTCATCAGACACTCTTCACACACACACACTATTCGTGCATGCACACACTCACAAGGTTTATTATCTCCGTGGGGACAGTCCATAGGCGTAATGAGTTCTATACTGTACAAACTGTATATTCTATCCCCTATCCCTAACCCAACCCCTAAACCTAAAGATCATAGAACACTTTTTGCATTTTTAGATTTTCAAAATTTATCATTCTGTACAATTTATAAGCTTTTGTGCCCATGAGGACCTCAATTTTGGTCCCCACAGTGACACGAGTCCCCATGTGTTGGTGTGCATTCAGGTTTAGGTCCCCACCGGGATATACAAACATGAACACACACACACACACACACACACACACACTCTTCATCACACACACACACTCTTCATCATGCGCGCGCAGACACACACTTGAAATACAGCCTGAGTAAGCAGCACTAGAGAACGAGACGGTTGTTATCAGCTCAAAACTCTTTCACTGACAGTTGATGTTCTGATCTCTGGTGTGTGTGCTTAAGAATGAAACTGGATAGAAGCATTATTCCCCATCACACACACGACTCCCCGTCAGCTTCTCTTCATCCGGCCACAGAGGATTTCAATTCAATAATCTCTCGGCTGACGGAGGAGCTTCTGTCTTTCGTGAAGCGTTAAAAGGCTAATAACTGTATTACTGTGGATTACTGCGATCTCCTCAGACGAGACGTGTTAACATGACAGGAAGAAGAAGAGACTTTCTGTTAGGGCTGGGTGGTATGACCAAAAATGTATATAACAGTGTTTTCCAGATTTATACTGGTTTCCCGGTACATGGCGGTATTTTTTAAACCACATTTTCTACTGATTGAGAGAGGAAATAGTGCTGTTGATTGACTTAAAATGCCCTTTCATACAGTCACGGTGACAGTGACAGTATCCCCTATAATAACTGCAAAGTTTAGACTTCTTTAACAACTGAATAGCATGCAAAGGTAAATTTGCATACATAATATTTAAGCAAATAAATAAAGAACAGGGCTCGAAATGAACTTTTTTCCTTGGAAGCACTGGTGCTCCCAACTTCAAGAGTTAAGAGCATCCACCCAGAAATTAATAGTTGACTAGTTGAAAACAAAATAGTAACAATTTACCATTAAAACATGCATGTGATGTCTGTTGTGTTTTACATAGTCACAATGGCTTCATGGTTTCCTGAAATCATATTTTTTAATCATAAAACAAAGGCTTAAATTAGATATGTGAGAGGAAAGCGATCACAGAGAAACAGTTCAAACTAAAAACACATCATATTATATGCTTATATTGAGCAGATATGAAGGGAACACGATCGTTTTTTGAAAATGTTTGTTCGTGAGTATATTTAACATAACGTAATGCGAACTTGTAATTGCTGCACTTGTGCTGCTGTTCAGCCGCGAGGTGCGCGCTCCCATTGCGACGGGAGAGAAATACGTTACGTCACCACTCACGCAAACATCCAAACGCCTCCGTTTAGCGCATGTTTATATAGAACAATGATGCTAAAGTAGTGCCGCGGCATAGAAAGACGCATTCTGTGGGAATGGCCGGTGTTGTGCCGAGAAATGCACCCACCCTCCCCACAATGGTTAGGGTGAGGATTAAGTGTTAGGGGAGGGGTTAGAATTAGCCAATCGGACAACGTGTTATTGAAGGAGGTGCATAATCTGGCAGGGGTGCATTTCTCGGCATTGAACCGGTCGCAGTGCAACAGTGAAAAGGGGCCCCACTGAAACAGTGTCACGCTGCGCCGCGTTCCGCACGTTGTTTATGCGACATACACCGGTAATGCGGCATATAACAAAAATACACACCGGTATTCGGTATGAACCGGTATATCGCCCAGCACTACTTTCTGTCTGTCTGAAATGATCAGGGCCCGTATTCTCAAAGCTTCTTAGAATCCTCTCAGAAAGATCTTAATTTAGCTTAACAACTTCTATGTAGGAGTCTTATCTTAAAAGCGATTCAGGAGCAATCTGAGAGCAAGGAAAAGACAAAAACAAAAACTTTGATTTTAGCGAGGAGGCGGGGCTGACCCATTGCGGTGTTGACACAGTCTTTTGAAGACTGTGATTGGTTGGTTGCCAGAGAAGAAGAAAAACCTTTTTTCTGTAAGGTGTCATTTTTCCTGTGTGTGCGTATACTGTATATGTATATTAAATATGTCTATTCTTTATTTTTTTATTTACCGTGCTGTTGATGTCATACTAAACGTACTTGACAGGAAATGAACAGCAACACAATAATGTTGATCACTTGACTTACAGAAGATTGGGACAGAACCAAATCGTCTCTGCTGCGTAGTTTGCATTTCGTCCAGTTGCCGAATATGTTAATGTAGTGATTACTTCTATTTCTGGCGCTGTGGCGAGATGTTAGCGTGTCTGTAATAAGATCGGTCACAAACACGATCTAATGTGTTGTCTATTAACTTCTAACTGTCGTGCATTGTGTGCGACACATTTCTTCTCCCTCGTTGCGTTTCGTCCATTTTCTCGGCTGCTAAAGAAGTCTCTTAAAAGTCCTCCTCGCTACCGCTAACAGTGTTGGACCTTAAGAGCTCTTTTAACATGCTTTGTGAATGACTTTTTCTTTACTAGGATCTTTAAGGGGAATCGCCCTCATTTCTAAGAGTTTTGTTACTAGTAGCAAGTCCTTGCACTTGAATACAGGCCTGGAACCTGTGTGCCATTTTCACTTTCATTCTTATAAACATCTCAAACATGTGTCATGAAAGGACTGCGAATGGTCTTAAACCTCTGACTGTTTGATTCACTGACACCTCACGAGAAAGAAAATCACAGATGAGATCTCTTTAATATCTCACTAGACATCAACCACATTAAATAGAGAGCAAACGCAAACATGTCCCTTGAGAAAAAGAGTACGTGTCCGTCAGAGTTTGAGAAGAGTGCCAACAATGTGTCAAACTGAGCTCAGATTCGTCTCGTCTTCGATCAAAAGATCTCAATATTATTGAAGAGCTCCATATCAACTCAAACATGTCTCATGGCATTCATTTACACCTCCAGACGCTTCGCGTGGGCGCACTCACCGTCACACGTCTCTGTGTTTCTCTCAGTGTCTCTTCAGGATATCACCATGAGAAAAGCTTTCCGCAGCTCCACCGTTCAAGATCAGCAGCTGTTCGAGCGTCAGTCTCTGCCAATCCCCATGCAGGAGACCTATGACGTGTGCGAGGAGCCGCCGCCCCTCAACATTCTCACACCCTACAGGTCAGTGCATCGGTCTGCTCAATCCTCATTGGTCGCTTTTGCGTCACATCACGTTTTAATTTTTAAAGGACAGGCGATGCGTCAAGGATCAAATATGTGTCGTTAAAGTGACTTCTGAAGAGAAAACATACGTTTCAGCTTGTTTAGCCAAACTTAAACCAAAACAAACAATCTGAGCACTAAATTGAAACATGGCGACACGTTGATAACTTGTCATCTCATTGCAAGAACCGATGAGATGTGAAGTGTCACCATATCTGAATGTAGTCTGAGTTTGTATTATTGATATTAATGTGTTAAATATGAACGTTTTTCTTCTCTCGTAAACGGCTTGATTTCAGATTTCAGAAGATTCTGTCTTCCATCTTTGCCCTGTTTATCTAGACATTCTTTAGCAGGCTGAAATTAAAACATGAAAAAATGAAGAAAAATCACTTGATCTGAGAGAGAGAATGTGAGAAATAAAACAGAAGTGACGGTGTACATCTCATTCTGAGCTCTTTTCACACCTCTTGTGTTTAACAGCTTCAGGTGACTGACAAAGAAGAAATCATTTATATATTTTTTTATATTTTGAATCTATTAAATCAATATTTCAATGTGTATGTACAGTATTTGATTTATTTAATAATAATGAGTCACACAGGGGTCATTTAAAAACATTTCAACTCATTTTAACTACGCAGTAGATTCTCTCTGTCTCCATCTGCAGTTGAAACATAGAACTGCATCACACTTTACATTTTTACATGGGTTCAATTCAGATGACATGGAACCAAGGTTATTTTAGTTTACTAAAATGAAAACGTTCCTAAATAAAATAAAATAAAATATTGACCTAAAAAGTAGTGGAAAAACTTAACTCAAGGAAAAATTGAAATGTTGCCTCAAAAATAAACTGAAGTAAGTTTAAAGCAGTAAAATTATAATAATAAACAAAAACTAAAATAAATAAAAATGAATTAATCTTATATAGAAACATTAAAAATAAACCAATAAATTATAAAATGACAAAAGCATATACCAAAATTGCTAAAACTTTAACTAAAATTAGAACAAAAACGAAAAATCTAAAAATAAAAGCTAAATGAAAATAAAATCAAAACTATAATAACTCTGCATCTAACTAACATTTCCCATTTTTTTACAAAAAAACGTACAGATGACATGCTTTAATAGATGAAATAAAGAATACTGAATAATTACATTTATTTTGGATTTGGATTTTGGATTTTGGATTCAATTTATTGTCATTGCACATGTACAAGTACAAGGCAACGAAATGTGACCTCTGCATTTAACCCATCCAGAGAGTAGTGAACACACGTACCCCCGGAGCAGTGGGCAGCTATCACTGCAGCTGCCCGGGGAGCAAGTAGGGGTCAGGTGCCTTGCTCAAGGGCACCTCAGTTGTTACCCGCCGGCCCTGGGAATCGAACCGGCAACCTTCTGGTCATGAGTCCGACTCTCTAACCATTAGGCCACAACTGCCCCTATATTTAATAATTTATATTAGCAGTGTCACAAAACATCTG
Organism: Triplophysa rosa; assembly: GCF_024868665.1. Taxonomy (NCBI): domain Eukaryota; kingdom Metazoa; phylum Chordata; class Actinopteri; order Cypriniformes; family Nemacheilidae; genus Triplophysa; species Triplophysa rosa. The sequence goes on along the minus strand of NC_079904.1, from coordinate 464,795 downwards.
TACTTACATTAACTGTGATAATTGATATTATGTTATCTGGTTGTATACTGCACATAATGTAAAAAAAACATCATTCAGAAGTATTATGTAGTATGGCACTGTGTCTGAAAATGCTTACTTGTGTGTGTAGGGATGATGGGAAGGAGGGTCTGAAGTTCTACACCAACCCATCATATTTCTTTGACCTGTGGAGAGAGAAGATGCTGCAGGACACTGAGGACAAGAGAAAAGAGAGGAGGAAACAGAAGGTAAAAGAGGGGCGGAGCTCTACACGAGGGGCTGTGGTTTATATACTAATAAACACCAATTTGACTATGCTGATGTCGTACGGTAATGTTTGGCACAGTAATAGAGTGAGCACAAACACAAAAGTAAATACACATAACACGATAAAGTAAAACTAAGAAGCACCCAAGAATAAAACAACATCAAAGCAAAAAAAGCAAACAACACAATTAATACCAAGACATCAAAAATCAACTATTAAAAGCGTTCAGATGAGCTTTAAAAGCACCAGAGGGGGCAGATCTAATGTCAGGTGGAAGCGTGTTCCACAACCTTGATTAAAGATGGTCTTACTCCCATATACAGCGCATCACAGTTACACTAACAGTCTGTCAACATTCTCTTGTGTGCGTGCGTGTGTGTGTGTGTGTTCATGTTTGTATATCCCGGTGGGGACCTAAACCTGAATACACACCAACACATGGGGACTCGTGTCACTGTGGGGACCAAAATTGAGGTCCTCATGGGCACAAAAGCTTATAAATTGTACAGAACAATATTTTTTACAAATCTAAAAATGCAAAAAGTGTTCTATGATCTTTAGGTTTAGGGATAGGGTTAGGGATAGGGGATAGAATATACAGTTTCTACAGTATAAAAACATTACGCCTATGGACTGTCCTCACGGGGATAGTCAACCAAAGCCGTGCGTGTGTGTGTGTGTGTGTGTGTGTGTGTGCGCGTGTGTGTGTGTGTGTGCGTGTGTGTGTGTGTTTTGATGTTTTCTCCATGTTATAAGTGTGACAGTGTTTGTTTGCAGTCATGATATGCCTGTGAGATTCTCTTATACTTAACTGAACTCTCAGAATCTGTCAAACAAAAATTCCTCTAGACAGACATTATTTACTGTGTTTATATAGTGTTTACAAATGAGATAAAAAACAAATGTCCTCAAAGTAAAAACATCCAGCTCACTTTTGGTCACAATAGATTGTGGAGCACACGCACGCACACACATGTTGGGTTTCCATGTTTTCTGGGGACATTCCATAGACACAATGGTTTTTATACTGTACAAACTGTATCTCATATTCCCTCCCCCTAACCCTAACAATCACACACAACTGTCTGCTCTTTTACATTTTCACTAAAGTTCATTCTGTATGATTTATAAGCTCGTTTCCTCATGGGGACAAAAAAATGTCCCCACAAGGACAAGGGTTTTGGATATTGCCATCTTTGTGTTTGTCCCCATACCGTAGGGTTTACCAGGTACACACACACTCACGCACGCACGCACACACACACACAGAGAGAGAGAGTGCTGATGTCAGCAGTAAATGAAAGTGTGCAGTGAGCAGTACACACAGAACACACTGAAGAGACAAATCCTCACATCTCACCAAGGGTTCTAATTTATTCAACTTTTCACTTATTTTCATATTTTGCACTGTTTATCTGCTTTTATACTCTACTATACATCAACAAAATCATTCTCATTGTGTGTGTGTGTGTGTACATGTGCTTCAACAATCTGTACGCGTTCATTGAGTTATTGAATTAATTTCAATTTTAGTCACAGATCACAGTTTGATGAATGATTTGACAGCAAACCGAGATCACTGGGTTTCAACTTACTTTTATTTGATAGCAACTCAGCACTGGTGAAAAAGATTCAAAGTATGACTTCAAACGCCATTTTAATCGCACGTAAACATTAAAAGCATCAAGACATTATATATTTCATCATATCAGCTCCTGTAATCTAAGCTTTTCATTCACTGATCAAGCTCTGAGGATATATTTGTGTTTAATCTGTGTCCTTTGGTTGTTTTGTGCTTTTGTTTTGTAGTTGCAGGATCTCCACATGTATGATCAGGTCTATAAATATTTAGACCTTCCCGTGCAGGTACGTGAACAGAGAAATCATGTGCTGTCGGCATGTTGAGAGACCCTGAAAACACTCGACTCGACTGTAGAATCACGACTGAAACTAGAGGAAACTGGGATCATTTTGTGTAGAATTGAAGTGATTTCCGCATGATTTTCAGCTTGACAGACATCTCAACAGCGCTCGTGCGCACACTGGGTTTGGCTGCTGATCTGGGATGTGTTTTATATTTCTCAGCTTGTGTTTGTCTGCGGAGACTCTTTAACTCGCCTGCTTTGCTATGACCACGAGCCACACTTTTACTTTTACACATTAAACCACACAAACATGGTTGCTGTAAACCAGCTGATCTGTCAGAGGGCTCGTGGGTTTGATAATAAATGTGTGCATTGAATTCTCTGTATGTCACTTTAGATAAAAGTGAAATGGTTTTACTACGGTAAATGTCCTAGATAACAGTGCTCACACATGATGTTAGGCTTTAAAGGACATTAACAAAATGAACACAACGAAAACATATCAAACGTGTGTGTGTGATCAGATGTGTGAGGATGTTTAGCTTCTTCTATAATCTCTCTTTATTTCTCTCTGTTTGTGTGTGACACTAAACTCTCGCTCACACATCTCATCACATCACAGGATTCCGCAGCACTAAACTGTGTGTGTGTGTGTGTGTGTAGCTGAAGAACATCGACAGGCCTCATGATCTAGAGAAAGTCCCGCGAGCTCCTCACGATCGTAAGAAGGATTGGCAGAAGATGGCGTTAGGGGCGGAGCTTGCTGACGATGACATGGATGACAAACACTGTGTGTGTGTGTGTGTGTAGCTGAAGAACATCGACAGGCCTCATGATCTAGAGAAAGTCCCGCGAGCTCCTCACGATCGTAAGAAGGATTGGCAGAAGATGGCGTTAGGGGCGGAGCTTGCTGACGATGACATGGATGACAAACACAAAGACACCAACGGCTCCAGGTGTGTGTGTGTCAGAAATCTCAGATTTGCAGTACGAAAATCTCTTAAAGGAAGTGATGTGACCTGCTGTCTGTCCGTCTGTGCTGCAGGCAGGTGTATATCGATCATTTGGACGGGTCGTTCTCTCTGGCGGCTTTACCGTACTCACAGATGAATGAACTTCTGAACCGGACGGGAGACAGAGCGTACGGACGCCCACATGAGCCGCCTCCTCCTCCACCCACATATCCACCTGATATCAAACCAGCCTCTGTACTCAGGTACACATACACACACACACACACACGTTTGCGCAGCTATCTTTATGAGGACATACATTGACGCAATGCGATCTCTAGCCTGTCACCCTAACCATCAGAACTACATGCCTGACCCTAACCCTGACCCTAAACCTGATTATAACCTCAACCCTAAAACCAAGTCTTCACCCTCAAACAGCCCTTTAAAGGGGTCTCTGGAAGTGAGGACCGGCCAAAATGTCCTCACTTTACTCTCCTTGTCCTCACACCGCTGGTCTACGCCTCAAACCGGTCCTCACAAATATAGATGTACAAGTACACACACGCACACACACACAAATCTGTGTAATGACATGTGTATAACAATGTAAACATGGTTTACGGGGACACTTCCTGTCCTTTTTAAAGAAAAAAAGACAAATGTTTTATGTGATATTAGGGTTAGGGGTTAGAGTTAGGGAATAGAATATACAGTTTGTTCTGTATAAAAATCATTACGTCTATGGAGAGTCCTTGTAAACCACATATGCAAGTATGTGTGTCCTCGTAAACCATGTATACAAGCACACACACACACACACACGTCTGGTTTATTATCTCCGTGGGGACAGTCCATAGGCGTAATGTTTTTATACTGTACAAACAGTATATTCTATCCCCTATCCCTAACCCTATCCCTAAACCTAAAGATCATAGAACACTTTTTGCATTTTTAGATTTAAAAAAAATATTGTTCTGTACAATTTATTAGCTTTTGTGCCCATGAGGACCTCAATTTTGGTCCCCACGGTGACACGAGTCCCCATGTGTTGGTGTGCATTCAGGTTTAGGTCCCCACCGGGATATACAAACATGAACGCACACACACACATACGCGCGCACACACCAATGCACACACCTACACACACACTCCACAAAATGTAATGCAAACCTCTCTCTCTCTTTCTGTCAGTTCCAGCTCAGGTTTCTCCGACAGCATCACGCAGTCTCCGGCACGCACGCCAGTCTTCCTCAATCCAAATGCCCCTCCCCCAGCTCCTCCGCCTTTGCCCCCGCCCCCTCCACCTCTCCCCGCCACCGCTGGCCTATCAGGTTCCAGAATGCGAAGTACAGCCCCTCTCGCCATTGCCCCCCTCCCGTCACAGCAGCCTCTTGCTATCCCCCCTGCTCCCGCCCCCCTCCAGATCGCCCCTGGTGTCCTACACCCCGCCCCCCCTCCAGTGGCTCCACCCCTTCACTCGTCACCTGCCCGCATGCTGCAGGACAAAGGCCCGCCCACCAGCGGAGATGGAGCTGTTCTGCCTCCGCCCCCTCCTCCTCCTCCTCTGCCACTGCAAGGCAACAGAAGCCCCTCCCATCCCTCAGGCACGCCCAAGATGCCCTCCTTCCCTCCGGGAGCCGTGTCTTCACCGCCCACCTATTCGGGTCACGAGGTCAAGAGGTATCCTTCCAACCTGCCGCCAATCACCGACGCCCGCAGCGTCCTATTGGAGGCCATCCGTAAAGGTGGGTGTGGCTTGACTTTCTTTTTAGAGAAATTGATTGTTTTACACATAAATGATGTCATACTTAAATCAACATCTGAGACTCTGAACGAGAAACCTGTGAGAAATAACTGACCTGTGTGTGTGTGCAGGTATTCAGTTGAGGAAGGTGGAGGAACAGAGGGAACAGGAGGCCAAACACGAGCGTGTGGGCAATGACGTGGCCACCATCCTCTCTCGCCGCATCGCCGTGGAGTACAGCGACTCTGAGGACGAATCTGAGTTTGATGAAGTCGACTGGATGGAATGACAGAAAGATCTCCGTTCAATCTCTTCAGGAAACATCAAGACTGATGTCACATGTTCCCAGAATGCTTTGCTTTCACCTTATTTCTAACCACATATTCCACCATATTCTTTCATTTTCATTCTGTCGTTAACAGCAGAGATCTCGTCAGATCAACTCAACTCCTGCTTTTCATAGTTTTAATATCAATATCATTACAGCACTTCTCACGGCTTCTCGGACGGTTCTGATGGGGGAAAACATGAAAGAATCTCAGGATGAATCTCATGGAAACTCACAAACACACCCGGGACACATTTCATTCCAAAAAAACTGAGAAGAAAAAGAAAGAAATCAAGCATATTTTAAGGCCATTAAGAATTTTTGCATTGTGACATTTTCATCATAAAATGATCAAAAAACATAATACAGTACTGTATCATATGGATTAAAACAGACAAACATTGTTTTCTTATTCTCGCCATTCAGAAGTGAGTTCTGTGGTAAATATGATCACAGCCGTGATGAAATAATGTCACAATGCAAAACTGTATGGGTCATTTTCATGAGGAGTTGAGGAGCTATTTTAAGACGTGACTGTACTTTTCAAACATTTCCTATAAGTGTCTAGTGTGATGGATCAACTGTAATTTATTCCATTTAAAAAAGTTTGCCAAAACATAAAACCAGAGATTGTCCATGACATTATGTCTCATGTTTGAAAGCTGACCGTCTGTTCGTTGATGTCCAGTCTGAATGAACTCACGTTCTCTTTTTTCTGCCTTACGGTTTTGTATAAATGTTGAGGAGTTGAATGTATTGTTCTCTGACTTCTGCCTGCATTTCCCAGCATTCGCTGTTTCTATGTTTTAAACCAGAAAAAACCAACAGAAAGAGAAGTGAAACATGATTTAAAATACTGTAAGCCGTGTAATGTATGTAACTGTTTGCTCGAATGAATAAAAACTCAACTTTAAGGTTCTGACAGTGTGACGGGATGATTACTTTACTGTAAAAACATATCTGTCAACAGAACAACTAAACAGTTTTCTGAGGACATGTATAATATATGAAGAGTTTGGTTCCAAAATGAGATGCGTCCGTGTTTAAAATTCATGTTTTTTATTGTGCGTTCCAATTAATATCAATCAAACTGCAGTTGGTGTGTTTTGATTTAAGCCACAATAACTCAAAAAATACAGCTAACTAACAGAATAAAAACATGCTAACATCATAAAAACGGAGTTATCTCATGTTGGAACCAAACTCTTCATACAGTCTACTTTATACAGACAGTAAATGGCATGTTTGTAAAAACTCGCATGATATATTTTCACAGGGATGCGTTGCAGTGTGTCAGATGGCCTGTGGGGGTCGCTGCAGCGTTACGCAATAACAACACAACGCTGATGTTCTGCATTCAATCTGTGTGACGTGTGACGAATACATTGAACAAATAAAACAGCAGAGCAGGCGTGAACAGACATAACACAGAAGCTTTAAATGTAGCTTACGTGAAGATGTGACTCACATTCAGCTCTGGTTCTCTTCTGCATGAAGTCAGATCAACACACCTCATCGAATCCCTACAGATCACAGACAGAAACAAAGATGTGCGAGGAAACATCTCACAACACAACACGACAATGTGTGTACATGTGTGTGAACTTTGCGTTTTGCACTTCTCCAACAGACCCATGTGATCACGTGAGAAACGTGTGATGCGATGGGTTTTTACGTAAGATTCACACAAAAATGTTTCAAAAACCACTCATTTCTCGTCTGATCATATGTGTTTGGTTTCATGTTGCTTCACTGTAAGGACAACAGGACACGCGCGTACAGCATTTCTATAATCCTTTAGATGAATAAAACACGCCAACACTTGAGATTTATTATAATTTGGGTTATTTCTAATGTTAAAATGAAATTGAATGTAAATGGAATGATAAAGAGCACGCGTGATGATGATATCACTGTCCATGCGTACCGTCCTAATCATATTCGAAAGTAGAATTCATATGTCCCAAATCGTAGTATGTTGAAAGTAGTATTGCAAAGATTCCCGGATGGTCTACTTCTACTTCCGGAGGAAATTCGAAACGCAGAATGATGCACACTCTGATATTATACAGATATGATCCTTGTCATGACTTTATTGCAACGTTTAAAGAAGGGTTTTCACCAGTGTGCTGTTTTTGTAAAGATAAGTCTGAAACAATTGTACCAACAGTTTTTGGTTTAGGATCTCTTTGTTGATTTTTAAGACGTTTGATAAGTTTATTAATATAACTGACAAAATGGTCTTGTTTTTGGATTGTGATGGTTCTTTGGAAATAGATAATATTCTTAAAATTCTTATTCTACTTGGAAAATACCATAAACATAAAGCAAAGTTTTTGTCAAATGTACCAAATGGTAGATTGTTTTCCACAGATATAAAGAATTTGTATGATTCTTTCATATTATTACGGAACAATAGCAAAGCTGTTAAGACATCTCGGCTACTGGATAAAATTCTTAATGTTTTAGATGTATAACTGATGTGTTTTTGTTTGGTTATTTGCATTGTGCAATTCTGTACTATTACATATTGTAATTTACCCTATTGATGAATCAAAAATAAATAAAAACGGCTGACATTACCCACAACTCACCGCGAGTAGGCGGAGTTTAGTGACGCTCCGCTGCATTAATAAATTATATAACTGATGCGTCACCAAATGAAGAAATGTAAGTATACAGTAAACATTACATAAGAAATAATCAATGAATAAATACCTTAATGGAAAGAAGAGCTGTATTTTGATGTGTGTGACAGTTATTGGCCACAATGTTGTCTAGGCAACAACGGCCACTTCCGTTTCCTGTTAGTATGTCCCAGTGTGTGAAATCTCTTTTGCCGTGCACTCAAAAGTGCCTACTATTCCAACACAAAAACACTACCTACTATTAGGGCTAGTATAAGTAACGTTAGGCGAATCGGAACGCAGAGTGTGTGTCTGTGCGCGCGCGTTGCTATGATGACTGGTCTCGCATTAGAAGTTCGTGTGGGTTGTGTGGGCAGCGCATGGCATCAAATACTGAAGAGCGAAACATTCACCGCCGACACATCAGAAACCAGAGAGACTTGAAAACAGAAGTTTCATCTCCTTTCAAAATGAAAAGCTCAGCCATGAGAGTAATAAAGTCAGAGGAGGTTATAAATGTTTGTGTCGCAGAGACTCACTGACGTGATGATGACATTTTAATAAAGGGTCACAACGCCTGCCTGCTGTTTCAACCAAACACAAACCTTCATTAGCTGTGACATCACTCACACAAGCTGACATGACCACAGTCTGACCTCCTCGTGTCCAGCGACGGTATAATCTCCACGAAGATGAAGAAACACCAGGACACATGAAACACTTTCTGAACAGATGACATGTGGAGATAAATGTGATCCTTTGTGTTCTGTTGAATCTGTCAGATTTGTAGACAACACGTCATGAAACTCAAACATGTTTCACGTGCGGCGGGGTTCAGAGCTCGAGGGTGTGTGATGCACCGCACACAGTTCTGGAATCAAGGACGTCATCCGTGAAAACTGTTCAGAGATTCAACACGTCACACAGACTTTATAACACTGTTAGCTGTTTCAGGGCATCCCCACCACCCGTGTGTGTCTGTTCAAACATGCTTCTGATAACAGTCACTTAGTGCAGGGCTCGACGTTAACGCTTGTCCGGGACAAGTGAATGTTTTGTATGGGCAAGTGAGGGAGACTTTTACGTAACAAGTAACGTAACTTGTTCTGAGTGAATGAGGTGCACAGATTAACACACTACACGAGTGATGGTCGAGGATTTGTCTGCGTCTGCACTGTATGAGGATATGAACACATGAACTTCATCCCCAGAGCTGCTTCGAGGGTTTATTTTGCATGCATTTTACTGTTTGAGAGTGAAGCTATCGTCAGACACACTACAACTCAAGCCGCGTCTCCCGTCAAAATAAAACGCCTGTTAACTTGAACACTCAAACGAAAAATACTGTAGTATTTGCTAAAGGAAATTGTATTTTTGTAGTAAATTGATAATCTGTAGTAAACACTGTAGTAAGGTTCAAAAACAGTATTGTATCTATGCATTTTACTGCAGTTTACTATAATAACACAATACTTACTTCAGTAATTTATGTGGACCAATATACGGTACCTCTATTGTTTAGTAAAAAAATAAATACACAGAATGTAGAATTTTTTTTTAGATAAACAAAAACTTATATGGCCCTAATTTACCCATCTGTATGTAAGATTAATGTCATTTGTCAGTTTCCTGTGTATTCATGTGATGAACTGCACTTGCATATTTTTTAATGATGGCAACAGACGTTTTATACTTGTGCTACAACTGTTTGGCCTCTGTAGCACCAGTGCTATGTTCAAAAAGTTAACATACAGCCCTGACACTAATAATAATTACTGCTTGCCTTTGTGCTATAGCAGTCACGGAGAGTATTAACACAGTTAGGTGGCCGCAGCGGACACTAGGTAAAACACTGAAGCAAACTAGTCCAATCAGGATCCGAAACAATTATATTGACACTTCAAATGAAATATCATTTTTTATCTTTGGACAAGTAGTATTTGTACTTGTAAATTTACTTGTCCGAAGGACAACCACATGACAACGCTTAATGTCAAGCCCTGCTTAGTGTGTGTGTGTTCATGTTTGTATATCCCGGTGAAGTGACCTATTTGTCAAGTATGGTGACCCATACCCGACACGTGACCTCTGCATTTAACCCATCCAGAGAGTAGTGAACACACGCACAGCAAGTGGTGAACACACGTACACCCGGAGCAGTGGGCAGCCATCACTGCAGGTTTAGGTTTAGGTGGGACCTAAACCTGAATGCACACAACTCATGGGGACTCGTGTCACTGTGGGGACCAAAATTGAGGTCCTCATGGGCACAAAAGCTTATAAATTGTACAGAATGATAATTTTTGAAAATCTAAAAATGCAAAAAGTGTTCTATGATCTTTAGGTTTAGGGGTTGGGTTAGGGATAGGGGATAGAATATACAGTTTGTACAGTATAGAACTCATTACACCTATGGACTGTCCCCACGGGGATAATAAACCAGACGTGTGTGTGTGTGTGTGTGTGTGTGTGTGTGTGTGTGCACAAATAAACACGTCTGCTCAGTTTTATGTCACAGCTGCAAGAAATAAGAAAACCTCGACAGAAAGAAAAGCTGGATTATGATGATTCTGTCATCATTTCTTCTCTCTCATGTGGTTTTAATCTGTATGTGACTCTCGGGTAAAACACGAGAGAAGATATTTTGAGAAACGTCTCAGTGGTTTTGTGTTCACACGATGGAAGTCAATGGAGTTCAGTGCTGTTTGATGATCAACATTCTTCAAAATATCTTCTGTTGTGTTCTGAAGAAAGAAAGAAACTCACACAGGTATGACATGACATGAGAGTGAATAAATGAGAGAATTCTTATTTTGGGCTGAACGCTGTGAACTGCAGACATGTTTTATATCTGGTGCTTCATGAGTGCCGCGTTTCAGTGACACAGATGGAAACTCTAGTTTGAGTTGTGTTACAGGAGCTCGGTGACCCAGACGACAGATCACAGATGATGTCACTGTCTGACATTCATTACTGAACTCATGACTGCAGTCAGAGGAAACAGCAGGTGCCGAACGAGACGTCAGGCTTTCGTTTGAGCCGTCAAAACCAACACGTAGCATATTATCTGTGATGATGATGTCGAAACACCGAGAGAATCCTTTAGGTTTCCATACTCACATCTGCTTTGATAAATCTCTCTCTTCACACCTTCATTCATTCACTGTCACCGTCACGAAACGGCATGAAACCAACCGTCACGTGTGGTTTCAACTCTTGGTTTATTTGTGTTCATGTATAAAACATACAGTCAGAGACAACACCAGCCCATATAAAACCCCTCACACAAGAACTCTCCAAACACGTAGGCCTACGCAATACTGCTTTGGCATGTGGAACTGTACAGTCAAGTGCAACCCGTCAGTTCTAGACAAACATTCATGATGTGTGTGGTTAGTCTTGTTCGCAGCGCTCGGAGATCGACGCACCGCTCCGGCGTCCTTCTTAAAGTGCAATGGCACTACAGTCATTTGTGTGGCGTCATCACGAGAGACGGCCGCGGAGCTACACCTCGCTGGGCGATCTGGAGCGGTGCGAGCCGGCCATCTGAAAACAGCCGCAGAAGAGCAGACAGATGGAGCGCTGGATGTCAGCGTTCCTGTAGGCGTAGATGATGGGGTTGATCATGGAGTTGTAGGTGGCGGGCAGCAGCGTGGCGTACGTGTACACCGCAGGATACTCGCGCTCTCCCACCAAACAGTAAATGGCGAAGGGCAGCCAGCTCGCCCCGAAGGTGCCCAGGATGATGGCCAGCGTGGAGACGCCCTTCTTGGTGGCCACGTAGTGCGAGGTGGTGAAGAAGTGCTGCTGGAGGGCGATCTGATGCGCGTGGCGGCACACGATCTTGCAGATCTTGAAGTACAGGCTGAGCATGAGAAGAAAGATGAGGAAAAAGGAGGCGGCCAGCAGCGTGAGGTTGGTTCGCGTGAGGGGCCGCACGATGCTGCAGGTGGACGCGTCGTCCAGACAGTTCCAGCCCAACACGGGCAGCAGCCCCAGGCACAGAGACGCGCCCCAGCTGCCCACCAGCATCAGGTGCACGTACTGCAGCGTCTTTTCCGAGAAGTACGTCAGCGCGTTGTAGAGAGACAGGTAGCGGTCGACGGTGATGGCCAGGAGGCTGCTGACGGAGGCGGTGAAGGACGCCACCAGGAAGCCCACCGTGACGAGGCTGACGGTGTCCGAGGTAATCACGTACCGAAACACGAAGTTGAGAATTAATCCAATCCCGGCGAGGAGGTCGGCCGTCGCCAGGCTGCCGATCAGAACGAACATGGGGTTCCTCAAGGTGGGCGTGTAGAAGATGATGGCCACCACGATGGCGTTCTCGCAGGCGATGACGGTGCCGGAGAGGCACAGCATGATGTCCCACGGGTTGACGTGAAACGCCAGGGCCGTGGAGGACAGCGCGATGCTCCCGTTGCCATCCAAGGCTTCGGATTCAAGCCACGTGCTGCTCTCGTTGACCGCCCCGCTTGCGTTCATTGCTCAGTAGACACCCTGTAGAGATGAGAAGAACATCTGATGAGAAATCACACGTGCCACTCTCACGCAGACCACATGTATACGAATCAGTTGAATAAAGAACAGCTGGAGTTGTCCACGGTGCTGAAATAAGTCGCGCGAACAGCTCTGGTCACGTTACGCTTCGTTTTAAGTCTGAGCAGAAACACTACAACTACTCTCTGATTCACGTGGAGAAAAATACAAATGACGAATATGCCACGTGACCCGTCCACACTGGCAAGCTTCAAATATACATCTGGCTCCATTGAGAACAACAGACGGACGTGTCCGTGCTCAACACGAAATAACGCGCAAACCTCAATTCACTTCACGATTCTCAAACAATCCACCTCAGTCTTCACGTGGACAAAGACACAAACAGTCTTTCAAAAACGTAATTTAAAGACGTGAAATTCTATCGTTTATACTCTGCACGTGCACGGAGAGAGAACGTTTCGGGCGGCGCTCTCCGCGGTGCTGAATTACGCGCTCGCAAACTGATAAACGGGCACATGCGCGCGATCGGTTTCGTACCTTTCCCCTCACATGAAGTAAAGAGCAGATGGCGGTAAAACTTTGGGATGGTGAAAGCGTCTCGGCCACGTTCTGGTGAATCCCGTATTCCTGTGTCGACTCCCGGACATGAGCGCAGAATCCGGTGCCGTGCGGTGCGCGCGGGTCGGCGGACACTTCAGCCATACGCTCGTGAATGCCGGGCGCGCGTCCGAGCAGTGGCTAATAAAGCTCGGTGACGTCAGCAGCCCGTCGCCCTTCAGCGTAGCGCTCATGAAGATATCACAGAGACAAATAACACCACAGATTCAACTGCAAACCGTGCACGCTCAGACGACACCGAGTGTAACTGCATTAGACAACAACGCACGAGCTGAACTTTAAAAAAGAACAGTTAGATAAACATTTGACAATGAAAAGATTATTTTACAATAAAACTACAGTGTTGAACATGAAGAGAAAACATGTGACGATCTGAGTGACACAGAAGAAACGGCAACCGTCTGTTAGGGATGGGCGATATTATATCGTTTGCGATATACCGGTAGAAATTCTCCACACGATAGGAATTAGTCTTTCCGCGATATAAACGATAAATTCTAGTTGATGATGTATTTCTTTGTGAGACCCATTCACAGCTCATATGTGAAGTGAAAACGGGTGTAGCGGAGGGCGGACGTGAAGCCGAGAAAGAGTTTGCACTAAAGCTCTAAATCTCGTTTAGGTTGGCACTGTAGATGCATCCGAGTTCATGTTTAGTTTCACTTTCGTTTTATTTAATTCGTTTAAGTATTCGTTGATAGTCATAATACGTTACACCACAACATTTAGTTTGGCTAAAAGCATTTATTTAAACATTCGTTAGATGTTATGCGCGCGTGCGCAAACAGTTTAGTATGATTTCTTGCCTGTTATGTACAGGATGAACGGAGCGTCCCGTGCGCAGCTCGCGCCACATGTGCTCTCACAGCGACACAGCACTGCTGCCTGTTCACATACAGTACACATGCGAGTTTGTGTTACGTTATTTTAAATACGTTTATGAGCGTATGAAAGCATGGATTATTTAATTAGATTTCTTTTATCCGCATTTCTCTGTTCTCTTTCTGTAGCGCGAGTCATAGACAGATTCAGTGTATGTTGCTGTGAGAAGAGAAGGTTCACACAGTTCAAGAGAGAGTGATTGACAGCGTGATGCGATCGATCGTTTCCGCCCAACAATAGTATATATACAGTTTAAGTATGACATGATGTGTTTATTGAGTTTAAGTTAATTACATTTTTCTTTACAACCTTTTGAAGCCGAATGTCACTATTATATTTTATATTTACACAAATAAAATACTGTAGGTATATTTTAGGAGCCGTTTGACTTGGGGTAAGTTTGACTTTTTGATGAATGTTTGTGTTTCTGAGGCTCTAGACTACATGCACTTCAGCGGTGGATGGTGTTATAGATATATCGTCATTTGTATCGTTATCGCAACAAATAGCAGCAATGAGAGTTTTAGGGCCATGTCGCCCATCCCTACTGTCTGTTTTCCATGAAAATGCAAACAAATGGAAGATGTGACAATAGTTGCGAGTAAAGGCATATTCAATGATTCTCTTTGAACAGTATGATGAGGAGCGTCACGTGAATGCATGATTATGGTAGTACTGTACGTCTGTGTATCTGGATTTTTCTGCCACAGATGTAAGATTCATTCAGCTATTGAAAGAGCTGTGAAAGGGTTTCATCTAAAGGGACTGTAAAATAGATCTCGTGAGATGAATGTTCTGTTCACAGGTCTCAGATCAGCTCATCCAGCACCTTCAGTCCTTTTTACTGTCATAGAGTGACAGCACTCGTCCTGGAACCGTCTGCCTTCTTCAACAACTGTCTCACTGTCTCTCTCATGACAGACAATTTACAGGACGTCCCTATCAGAGCAGAACACACACAGAGAGAGTGAGACAGAGTGAGTGAGAGAGAGTGAGAGAGTGTGAGAGAGAGTGAGAGAGAGGGAGAGAGAGAGAGAGAGAGAGAGAGACAGAGAGAGAGAGAGAGAGAGAGAGAGAGAGAGAGAGAGAGAGAGAGAGAGAGAGAGAGAGAGAGAGAGAGAGAGAGAGAGAGAGAGAGAGAGAGTGAGCACACGCACACACACGCACGCACACACGCACACACACACACAAGCGCACACACGCGCACACGCACACGCACACACACACACACATCACACACACACATGCGCACACACACACACACGCACGCACGCACGCACGCACGCACGCACGCACACACACACACACACACGCACACACACACAAGCGCACACACGCGCACACGCACACACACACACACACATCACACACACACATGCGCACACACACACACACACGCACGCACGCACGCACACA
>NC_079904.1:444536-446693 GCF_024868665.1 Triplophysa rosa | reverse complement strand
CACACACACACACACAGACACACACACACACAGACACACGCACACACACACACACACACACACAGACACACACACACACACACACACACTTACGAACACAGAAGCACACACACAGTGTGTTAAATCCTCCTCACCTGAAAGTGTTTTTGAGTTTGAAGTTGTTGAGCTACAGTAGCTGGCAAGCAAACATCATTGAACTCTGTTTTGGGCTTTTTATTTGATTAGTATCAGAACGTTACATCATAAATGAAACCTGCACTTCCCACACGAGCAGCACGTGTTCTAACCACCACTGTCATTCAGAACTGTACATAATAATACGGTACGTATCATGTTTAATGCACTTCTATATCACACAAACATCACTGTAACATTTTTATATTTGACAATGTTTTGACCTCTAATCTGGAGTTTAGTTTAGATTAAGGTCCAGCTCAGACTCAACCAACATTTATTAGCAACGTATCACTATTACAAGTT
Organism: Triplophysa rosa; assembly: GCF_024868665.1. Taxonomy (NCBI): domain Eukaryota; kingdom Metazoa; phylum Chordata; class Actinopteri; order Cypriniformes; family Nemacheilidae; genus Triplophysa; species Triplophysa rosa. The sequence continues at coordinate 446,213 of NC_079904.1, read as the reverse complement.
TACTGTAACTGAAATGTGTTTTATATTTTGACAGTGAGGGGTTTGAGTTTAAAGATCTGACACGAGACATAATAAAAATGACCCATCACAGGGTCTGAACCTGTAAGACACGAGGGGGGGGGCGGTTAATAAAAGTCTCTTTTACATACAGTATACCTGAAGTCTACTTAAGATTTTTTAAAAGATGAATAGGTTACGGAAAATCATTAAAACATTTGTGAGCAGCAGGGCATGATGGGAAACTCAGAAATAAAATTCTCAGAAAATAATATTTCAGCACGATTTCTTTTAGTTGCTAAAAGAAAACAAGTGAAAGAGAAAAAGTGAACTAAAAAGGAGGAATGTGATGGTTCACATGTATCTGTTTCTGATGTATTCACGGTACATGAGAACGTCCTCCTGACACAGCGTTCTGACCCAGCCGCGGCCCGTCTCTACATGCGACTGAAAAACGTCTCGACTCCGGGCGTCCACGTCTGGAGCGGAGACCTCATAAACACTGGCTGATGAGAAAGACGACACGGGAACTCTGCCATTCAAAACAAACACAGTTTTCATCTTACAAACCGGCGGTATGATCAAAAGCAAACACAACACATAAATGGCACGAGGTTTATGAGTGAGAGAAGCAGAACTTTATCTGGTTTTCTCACAAACCTTCCTTGAGAAAAAATCCCAAAGTAACCGTTTCTCTTGCTCTTGTACGTGTCATGTTCTGCTCTTCTAAATGAAAGCTGACTCATCAAACACCTTTACAGCTTCTTCATTTCAGTCATTAAATGTGTTAAAATTAGACTCGTTTAGACAGATGTGCGTCAAACTCTATATTCAGCGACGCTATTCACAGTTAACAATCAGGACTCATTCTTGCTATCATAATTACAACAGTTTGAAAATGTCTTACAGTTCACTAGTAAAATCTCTGTTTTCTTTTCATCAGAAGCTTCTCAAGTCCCTAACGGACAAAAAAAACACGAAACAAATGCACAGAAACACAAAAAGCAGACAGTAAATGACTGAAACATTGAGTCGAGTTATTAAATATGTTGTTGTTTTTGACTCTTGATTCAATCCACTTTGCTCATGTGCTTTTGCATAACCTTCTTAAATTATTTTCAAAACTGAACTTCAGTTTATACAGTTTACACGACACACATACAACATCAACACAACATATCAAATATCTGACAAACACCTCCTGTATTCCTCTCTACTTCTGTCATGTTTCAGCTTCAAAAGTGTGATGTATGCAGTGCACTTAAGGTGGTTTATAATATCATATATGTAAATATATAAAAACATCATTTAGACAAGATCAAAATATAGATGTAAGTATCAGAATAAAGGGCTCTAATAATATCATGTATTGATTGTTTTCTCTTGTGTTGTGACAGACAGCTAACACACAGCATCCTTGTGTTCTCCTGACACACACGCCACTTTCTCATCGTCTGACACACTTTCAGACGTCTGGTTTTTCCATCAAACATCGTCCGTATGTGCGTGTGTTTTGTGCATTGTGTTAGGAAGTGGAGTTGTGTTGAGATGACAGTGTGGACACCAGCCATGTGTGTGTGTGTGTGTGTGTGTGTGTGTGTGTGTCTGCCCGTCTCTATAGTGAGTCTGATCTTAGTTTTTCATCTCTCTCTCTCTCTCTCTCTCTGTCTCTCTCTCTCT
>NC_079904.1:400674-436488 GCF_024868665.1 Triplophysa rosa | reverse complement strand
CTCTCTCTCTCTCTCTCTCTCTCTCTCTCTCTCTCTCTCTCTCTCTCTCTCTCTCTCTCACTATCTCTCTCTCTCTCTCTCTCCTTCATCTAATTATCAAGCCAGAGTCTCCGTCTCCACACAAACCTAAATCTAATCTCAGACACACAGAGACAGGAAGTACCACTTTTTGAGAGTGTTTTTTCTTCCAAAAGCACACACAAACACACACTACATCACATGCGGAGTGCAGTTGTGACCTTTCCATATAACGCACCACCAATCACACGAGCTGCTTTGCACCTTCTGGAGCCAATGAGGTGTTAATGTGAACACGGCATTCATGAAGATGAAACACGGCGAGTTTCCATCACTAATGACAATCCAGTGTGAAACATGAACATGTGTTACGTAAACATACGGAAACACACACCTGCTGCGTGTGTGCGCGCGCGCGTGTGTGTGTGTGCGCGTGCGTGCGTGTGTGCGCGTGTGTGCGCGTGTGAGACTCACAGGTTGATGATGCGCTCTGATTTCTTGCTCTCCTGATGTCTCTCCACCTTGTGCTGATTCTGACCCAGATGAGCGAATCTATAAACACACACACACACTTTTTTGATGACTGAGAGAAAAATAAGTGTAAGTTCAGTGCATACACGCATGTGGTTTGGTGTTTTTCAGCACAGGAGACAGAACGACACAAACGTGTTTAAGTGCCAGTCAGAGAATCCCTTCAGCTATAAATCAGCATGGCAAGAATGTCGTCTGATGGTCTTGAACGCGTCACACGTGACTCAACCATCTGAACAATGACTTCAACAGACGTCACAAACACAACCGTATGACTCTCTGATATAGAAATATACACTGTGCTTTTTAAAAAAACCTTAATACAACGTATTCGTATGACAACGAGATCATGTGTGATGATGTTGTCTAGTGTTTGAAGGGGTCTTCACGTGAACAGCTTTTAATCTTGAATTCATTTCTTATAGGCAGTATAACATGAAAAAACCTCACACAATCACCTGCAGCCACTTATAAATCATATTACTATTACTTTTCATTTATTATTTATGGAAACAAACATTGACTTTCTAACAGAGAATGATTACGAATTACAAGAATTATACGAAGAATCACGCTTGATCAACATCTGAGACATAAACGGTAATAATACAGAAGAACAATACGAGTGTGATTCAATGTAAAGGCCTCACATGTGAAAATAAAATAAACATGTTTATAGTTTATAGTTACAGATGTCGTTACGAACGGGCTTTAAGAGCAGGAGTGTGTTTTAAAGTGCGAACAACCGTGAGAAGAGCAGAATTCAAGAATTTATTCTGACCTGCGATATACGAGGACATCATCATCCGGAGGAAACGCCGACAGATTGAGTCCATACGTCTCTCTCACCGGCGGCAGATGCTTCGGCGGATCCTGACAGGTCAAAGGTCACATGTTTAGTTTAACTTGAATCACTCTTAATGTAGAGGTTATCGGAGGTGACGAGCAGGATTTCCCTCTGGTGTGTTGTGTAACGAGCTTTTACTCCTCACATAGAGAGAGAGAGAGTGAGAGAGAGAGAGAGAGAGAGAGAGAGAGAGAGAGAGAGAGAGAGAGAGAGAGAGAGAGAGAGAGAGAGAGAGAGAGAGAGAGAGAGAAGAGAGAGAGAGAGAGAGAGATGAGAGAGAGAGAGAGAGCAGGAAGAGGAGAGGAGAGAGACGAGAGAGAAGAGAGAGAGAGAGAGAGAGAAGAGAGATATCTCGTTTATTTGGCACCTGTAGATGCATCCGAGTTCATGTTTAGTTTCACTTTCGTTTTATTTAATTCGTTTAAGTATTCGTTGATAGTCATAATACGTTACACCACAACATTTAGTTTGGCTAAAAGTATTTATTTAAACATTCGTTAGATGTTATGCGCGCGTGCGCAAACAGTTTAGTATGATTTCTTGCCTGTTATGTACAGGATGAACGGAGCGTCCCGTGCGCAGCTCGCGCCACATGTGCTCTCACAGCGACACAGCACTGCTGCCTGTTCACATACAGTACACATGCGAGTTTGTGTTACGTTATTTTAAATACGTTTATGAGCGTATGAAAGCATGGATTATTTAATTAGATTTCTTTTATCCGCATTTCTCTGTTCTCTTTCTGTAGCGCGAGTCATAGACAGATTCAGTGTATGTTGCTGTGAGAAGAGAAGGTTCACACAGTTCAAGAGAGAGTGATTGACAGCGTGATGCGATCGATCGTTTCCGCCCAACAATAGTATATATACAGTTTAAGTATGACATGATGTGTTTATTGAGTTTAAGTTAATTACATTTTTCTTTACAACCTTTTGAAGCCGAATGTCACTATTATATTTTATATTTACACAAATAAAATACTGTAGGTATATTTTAGGAGCCGTTTGACTTTTTGATGAATGTTTGTGTTTCTGAGGCTCTAGACTACATGCACTTCAGCGGTGGATGGTGTTATAGATATATCGTCATTTGTATCGTTATCGCAACAAATAGCAGCAATGATCGTGATAGAGTTTGTGGGAATATTTTTCAGATAAAAGTATGATTTAAATATCAATATAATCAATAAGTGTTTTCTTTCATTAAATCATTAAGCTGTGTGATTTTGTCATGTGCTTGCTATCTTACTCAGTAAAATAGTTACTGTGGCAAATGGGGGTTGGAGCCATAAATTATCTAGATCAACACACACACACACACACACACAAAGAGTCACAAAGAGTCATAAAGAAAAGAAATAATATGAATCAATCCACTGCATATGTTTTAAGTATAATCATGAGTTGTGATGTGTTTTTAATGAATCATAGGATTAAGAAACAACGCTACATAATTAAAAGTATTAGATGATTAAGTGTTTTCTTTTTACTAAAAGAATGTTAAGAATGTTGGTATGTTGTCCGGCCACAGGGAACTGTTTCTAGGAGACCGCTCCCCAAAAAGAAACTGTCCTGGAGAACATTCCTCAGGACTGGCGACTGACCACAGGATATACGTTTTGAAATGTTATTTTACAGGAACTAAGAAAAAGGACTTCACGGTGATTGGTGGAAATGGAGCAGCACTCCTTAAAAAGCAGAGGAGGAGTCAGAAGATACGAGCGACGTCACATACTTAATAAATATGGGTGTTTTTGAATATTTGTGGTTGTTGGCTTTTTATGGAGTGAGGAGATCGTCTGACAACCCAAAGCTTTGTTACCTTTTTACATCTGATAATAAAACTTCTGCTTAATTTTGAAGAACGTCTCAGTACAAATTTTTGAACATGCAGGACTGCCTTTAAAGTCCAACAAGTTTTAGGGCCATATCGCCCATCAAAGTAACTGCAGGAAGAGTGCTACACCACGCGCACTGTCGTCTCAGATAAGGAAGAAACGATGTTGTTTTTATTACTGCATTTATTATGTATGATTTAAACAGCTGTTCATCTCCCTCTAGAACTCTTAGTGCGCAGGGCACATGAATGTGATTGGATTCACCCGAAGATGCGATAATAGCGTTCGCTTTATAAAAGACAGCAGTTTAACGTCACGGGGCAGGGATTACTTTTGTGCTTCACGTATTAGCGTTTTTGACTTTCATTCATTCAACCAAATATCTTCATAGATATCTCTTGAAAAAACAATGTCACCCACATCTTGGAAGTACTGGGGGACTGTGGGAAATGAACAGACCTTTATTTTTTGGGTAAACTAATGTATTAAAGAATATAAAACTCATTTAAAAAGACAATCCCTTTTAATTAAATATCATGAAAATGCACAAATACTGGATGCAATAACTGTGTGCATGTTTTAATATATGGCCTGTAAGCAACAGCACCAAAAACACTACAAAAGGAACAAAATGCAATAAATAACAGAAATGCAAAAAACAGAAGAAATGATAATATGGTAAAAAACTGAGCCGCATCTAGAGATGTAACGGTATGAAATGTTTTACATCCTGATTATAGTGAACACAATTATCACGGTTATCAGTATTATCACGGTTTTGTTCACGCGTGCTGGGAATGTCCAAAAATCAAATAAATAACACGAATATTAATCCTAGCCGTAAAAGTGTCTCGTGTTAAGGTTGAAAACGACCTGAAGTAAATCAGACATTCATTTAAACACAACCCAAATCAGCAAATCATCTGTCTGCACGTGTCAAGTGTAACGGGTGTACTTTAGGACCCAGGAGACACCTGCAGCCATAAGAGTTAAAATCATCAGTCTGTCTACAGAAATATCAAGTCATGGTGTTTCAGTATATACAGTATTTACCCCAATATGCACACTTTTGCACTAAAAGCCCTGTGATCAGAAATAAACGGGAGCAGACAAAGATGAATATGTCTCATATCAATAACATTATTCTGCTTCTTTATTTTGCACTCCTGACATAAATGAAGGAAACACGTGTCATAATGCGTCTGTTATACTGTCTGTTATACTGTTGCAATCTTCGGCTGATGCTGGACAGTAGTTACCGTTAGTAACGATAGGTTGACATGATATTAATAACAGCTGGACGTTTTTATCGTGGTTTATCGATAACCGTTACATCCCTATACCTGCATCCTATTTATACTTTTGTAATCTGGCCCTCAAAGAAAAGAAGTTGAAGACCCCTGCACTAATGAAACTGAATCATCATCGCCATGTGTTTGAATGAACAGCACACTACTACACTATTGTTTGAAGAATGTAGTATGCAGTATGAATTCGTATACTAATGTGTGTGTGTGTGTGTGTGTGTGTGTGTGTGTGTGTGTGTGTGTGCGTGCGGAACACACAGTGTATCCCACGATGCACTGCGCTCAGTTTCCAGCGTGAGGAATAAAACCCAAATGAGGCTCGACTGTCAGGTCTCTGTGAGAGCGTGATGTTTGGTTTGAAGGTCACATGAGAAGCGCAGACTTCAGAGGGATCATGTACCTCGTGTGTGGGGTCAGACAGTTTGACGGGTGTGGAGCGTTGAGAGGCAGTGGTGTCATCTTCACGATCTTCCTCAGAGTCATCTTCAGAGCTGCTGGAGATCTGCTCTTCACTGGGTGGAGGAGGAGCGCTGGCCGCCGTCTTTCTCTGTAGCACCGTCTCCTCTTTACTCGACTTATTACTGGACAACAAGAGACCGACATCTGAGATTCTCCACAGAAAACACATGTCTCATCAGATTTACAACACCACACGAGAGACGAGAGAAAACAAAACCAAATCAATAATAACACTGTTTCACATCATACAGGCCTGGTGTATTTTTCACGGTGTGTCCCGACACAAAAAACAAAACAGAATCACAGAATCATTTCTGAGAAGAGATGTTTGGCGCATGTGGATTTCAATATATTCATGATATAAACACAGATTCACAGCAGACAGATGCTGCTCGGGTGAGTCAACATTCACACACGAGCGATGAAGTGATATCGTGTGTTGTTTTATGGTACATGACATGTGTGTCGGTACGTCACATGATCTCACACACTCACCCCAGCACTGACTTGGCGCTCTCGTCTGGTTTGCGAACGGTGAACGGACTCGGGTCAAGCCCAACGGTCTTGGGCATAAACTCCCTGAACAAACACAACAATGATGAGAAACATGAATCCAGCTGCTGTCGCATGAAACTCTCACGAGCTTGTGTGTTTCTGTCATCATGTGTGGTGGAGCTGACCTTGCGGAGTTGGTCATGGCGATGCTGAACATGTCGTCGAATGAGGTGAGCTCATAGGGACTGAAGAACTCGCTGTAAATGTCGATGCTCTCATCGAATCTGTTCACGCGTCTCACCGACACTCTCTTACTGTTCTCCTCATTCTGACCTGAAACACAAGAAACAATATACTGTGACAATCAAGTTCAATGCTGTGAGTGTCTGTGAGCGTGTGTGTGTGTTTGTGTCTGTCTGTGCGTGTACGTCTGTCTGTGTGTGTGTGTGTGTGTGTGTGTGTGCGTAAGTGTGTGTATCTGTGCGTGTGTTACCTTCATCAGATGGTAACGGAAGAAACATCAGAACATCAGCAGACCACCAGTGTGTGTAACTGAGAGAAAAACACAACATGATCACAATCACTACACAACACCACACTATTACTATAACACATCATCACTGTACCACAGTAAATCACAAAGACAAAATAATGCACAACATTCAGTCATTTGTCTTCACAATTTCTTATTCTTGATATTGAAGTGAAATGACTCTTGTTTATGTACAGTACAACACGCATGCACGCGCACGCACACACACACACACACACACACACACACACACACACACACACACACACACGCACACACACACACACACACACACGTCTGGTTTATTATCTCCGTGGGGACAGTCCACAGGCGTAATGTTTTTATACTGTACAAACTGTATATTCTATCCCCTATCCCTAACCCTATCCCTAAACCTAAAGATCATAGAACACTTTTTGCATTTTTAGATTTGTAAAAAATATTGTTCTGTACAATTTATTAGCTTTTGTGCCCATGAGGACCTCAATTTTGGTCCCCACAGTGACACGAGTCCCCATGTGTTGGTGTGTATTCAGGTTTAGGTCCCCACCGGGATATACAAACATGAACGCGCACACACACACCGATTATTGAGGTTAAATAGAAAATGCAAACACAAAAGTTCAACTGTTCCAGAACACAAACTCTTGATTCAAGAAGTATTTGATGGTATCATTTCCTTATAAATGGGCGCAGACTGATTTCTGTTTGTGTCTGATAATAGTCAAAGCATCACTCGAGGTTTTCTTTCTCATACTGACCATCTGAACACCAGCCAGCGTCAATTATGCAGGTGAGGTGACATCACAAAAGCGTTTTAAAGAAGCACGTGAGGTGCGCGTGAAGTCAACAGAAGTGGGTCACAGCTCTCAACTCAACGTCTTATTCTCTTAAAAACCATAAAGTCCACTGAGAATACAGAGAGCAAACACTGAGCGAGAGAGAGACCTGTGTCTGTGCTGGGGTAAAATCATGGTATCACTGTGGTGAAGATAGAAATCTGTGGGCAGTTCCCAGAGGTGAGGTTTACTTTCAGACGGCTGGAACACCTGCAGGAACAGATTGATAGAATCCTGTCTGTCTGCATCTGAGAGAGAGAGAGAGAGAGAGAGACTTGATTTTGTGTACTGGAACATTCAGCATCATTCCATCATGCCAAAGCTAAATTCAGACGAAACGGATGACAGCAGAAAGAGCATTAAAAACTGATCTAGAGCATTAAAAACCCATTGAGCATCATAACGTCACATCATAGAAACATCAGCTACTATACAGACAGACAGGTGTTTATTTGACTTTCTCACGGTACGTACATTATTGAGAATTTAATGACACGCCTTTTCACAAACTCAAGACATGAATGCAGAGTCAGCTACAAGAGTAAAGTGATTTGTTACGGGACATTCGCGTCTTTTGCACGCACATATTGGTTATTTTAAATGTAGACGTGCCACAAGAGTGCTCAATAAGGCGCGAATCACATTTCGCGTCTAAAACCGCGTGGAAAACCCGAGCCGTGCCGCTTTCTCTCTTCAAATGACCCGCGGTGTGCGCACGGCACGCCAAAAAGCTATTTCCATCTCGATGCGGCGCAGACGCTGCACCGCATGCGCAGGTCTACATTTAAAATAACAAATACGCGGAAAAGACACGAAATGGGAATCAGGACTTAGGGAGCGAGGCGGCCGCGATGCGCATGCGCGGTTCTTTTTCTAGGCGCCGCATCTAGATGAAAATATTTCTACGTTTCAGAATGCCGCATGAGAAAGCAGTGCGGCTCGCGTTTTCCGCGCAGACTTTCTCTCACTGTTGTAAAGTAAAAGTCAGGTTAACCCGGTACAAAAAGAGCTTGTTTACATCTAGAAAAAAACATTTGTCATAAAACAACGTGATTTAGGGTCACAAAAAGGAAAACGTGAATATTTCTCATTGGTGCTTATGGTAGGGATGCACCCGATACTACGCTCATGTACTCGTATAAATGACGAGCACATCAAATCATTTATTTTTTCATAATGTGTTTAAAGGGACAGTTCACCCAAAAATGAAAATGCTGTCATCATGCACTCAGCCTCATGTCATTCCATACCCGTATAAATGTTCTGATGAACACAGAGAAAGATATTTGGAAGAATGTTAGCAACTTTCAATTCTGTGACATCATTGACTGCCATAGTAGGAAGAATTAAATGGTGGTCAAAGGTGCCCCAGAACTGTTCATTTTCCTCAATTCTTCAAAATATCTCACTTTGTGTTCAACAGAACAAAAAAACACAACATTTTTTGCCTACTACGGTAGTGGATGATGTCACAGAACTGAAAATTGTCAACATTCTTACAAATATCTTTCTTTGTGTTTAACAAAACAAAGACATTTATGCAGGTTTGAAACAACCTGAGGGTGAGTAAATGATGACAGCATTTTCATTTTTGGATGAACTGTCCCTTTAAGGTGGAGCTGTTTGTAATTATGACGCTGTTCTGTTTTTATTAGTCTCACGGTGTTGTGAAAAGGTACAGGCATCAGTATCAGCGAGTTCCAGAAAAAAATATTGGTACTCGTACTCGGTCTTTGGGGTGACCTGGACCCGTTCATAACACGAGCGCTGTGATATGATAATCATCTAAAAGTCATTCGAGAGTTTGATTAAAGTTCCAAGTCTGGTACAGAGAGTTTCTTCAGAAAACAGCACGAGATCTCCCGTGAATCATGATTTTATCAGCCTGAAGCACAAGATGAAAGATGCTAAAAATAAAACGAGACAGCTATTGGCGCCCTTTGTTTAGTCACAAGGCGTTAAGTCGCGGTCACATTTGACTTTTCCCTCCATTGACTTCCATTCATACACATGTGAACGCGACAGACCGGAAACGCAAGCCCGTCCAATGACATTTCGCATTTCACTAGCTGTGTCTCGTTTCGTAAGGCTCCGGAGGTATCGTCCTCTAAAGGATGCGGTATACGGAGAATTCTCAACTTAGAATTAAACAAGACGTAGGACATACTGGCAGAAAAGGAAACAGGAAGTACCACGTTGCTATGACAACACGTTGCACTCGCACACCTGTCAAATTAATTAAAATGATTTCTACATGATTGTAGAGGTAAAAAGATGGTTACTTCTACCCTAAACAATGCCAAATATTAAACAAATTTAGCATTTGTTGCCTTACTGTTTTAAAACGTTTAAAAATCACTAAACACTTGTAAACCTGTTTACATCTGCCTGCTGAGATTTAAAAAACGTGACACAAATTGTAAACTGTTAACATTTAAACGGCACATATTTGATTGAATGTGCAGCTTCTGCCGTCAAATAACAGACGCTGGCCGACGCAAAGAATTGTGGGTTATCTCTAGCAACGAAGCAACCAAGGATACAGCTCATGTGTCCTCCGAATTCTGGTGAAAGTAGGTCGCATTAGAAGGGTGCTAACTGCGTTTATGAAACGAGACCGCCTCGATGACGTAGCAGGCTTCAAATGAGACCTCCGGAGGATGCAGCCTTCCCAAACGAGACACAGCCACTGTGTAGCAAAGTTCAAGTTTGCTGAACTCTGACCTGCGAATTCGCGTCACGTGAGACCAATAGAAGATCAAAACGTCACAGCGTGACCTTTCGGTACAGAAATGTAAAAAATGAAGGAATCGCATTTTAGTACCGTTTTAGTACCGCTGTCCGAACGATCTTCGTATGCTCAAAGTCAAGTCTGACCGCGGCTTTAAACATTGACAATAAACGAATCTGTTTATTTTACAACACGGGAATCCGTGTTTTTCTGTGTCTCTGGTGTGTTATAAGTCGCTCATGCATGTATGAGACGTGTAAAATTGCAAAAATGAAAGTGTGGGAGCAAAAGAGTCATTCTATGTAAAGGCGAATGCTCACCAGACCTGTCTGAAACACCTCGTGTAGCCACACCCCCACAAATCTACATCAGTTGGTGGTCTGATTTGACTAAGACCGCCCAAATGTAGACGCAAGTAAGGTGGGCGTACCTGTCAGTACAATTGAAGAGGAACCTGATGTTCCAGATATGGTCAGAGGCGTCACATTTCCCTCACACGCTTGCAGTATTCCACCAATCACTACGCACTGGTGAACTGGCCAATCACAGCACACCTCGCTTTTCAGAGCCATGAGCTTTGATAAACATCCGCGTGTTTCAGAGAGGCGGAGCAAAGAGGAGATACAAACATGCACGGTGTGTGGAAAATACAGCGTTTATCAACCTTAAATCCTGTAGACACATTGAGTTACATCTAAAACAAACCATAATATTCCTTTATATGACCCCTGTCATTCCGTGTCATATGACCCCTTTAACAGAACAGCCATTGAAACCATGAACGCCGGGCTCTCAGTTCTATTACACAACTCTCTCTTACTTTCACCAGTTTCACCGCGTTCAGCACTTCATACAGTATTTAATCTGCAGGAGTTCAGCTGAAACCATCAACTCAGACACGACATCATCTGACCTGAACGACACCTGTCCTTCTGTATACTGAACTGTTGTGTGAATGACATCCTGCCATCGTCATGACAACCAGCACAGGCCTCACAGGAGTCAACATTCAAACACACGCCATACTGAATATTCGGTAACACTTTAGTATAGGGAGCAAATCTCAATATTAACTAGTTGCTTATTAGCATGCCTATTATTAGCATTAGTACTTATAAAGCACATATTCTACTTCCCTAATCCTAGCCAATACCTAAACCTAACAACTTCCTTACTAGCGATTGACAAGCAACACATTAGGAGTTTGCTGAGCAAAAGTCGTAGCTAATGGCTTATTAATACCGAGAACTGGACCTTAAAATAAAGTGTGACTGAATTTCTTCTCCGTGATATTATAAAGCACATCCGCTAAATGACGCTGTCGATATTGAAACAAAGTGGAGAAACACAAAACAGTCCCCAGATCATTGAACCCAACGTCAGCGGTGAACGCAGCGTATCTGCAGGTCGTATCATAATAACATCTTTATTGAAATGTGCCACCTCAGACAATAAACTAAAGAGCAATAACAGAAATCATCTCAGTTAGATTAGATTTCGCTCGGATCCTAAAACCATCATCAGCTCACAATCCATTAACAATGAACACTGACTGCATCTGAGAACACAACGATTGAAGGACAACTCAAAGCTTAAAGCAAAGGTTTTACTGTGTTAACAGCACAGATATCAACATGGTGGTTCAGATACCCAAGTTTAAAGCATTTGTTTCATTTTTAGTGCATGATTTTTCAGTGCCATTTTCAGGATTGTCGGTCCATATTCCTCATAAATGCACACACGAAAATAAAGTAAAGTATTTGATGTTCTATAAAGAGGCATCTCTTCTTCATTTGTTGGGTATAATTGCTTCAGGTTTGTGCATTTTAATTCACAGAAACCTACAAAATTTGTCGTCTCCCAAAAACCATGTCCATTATTGTCACATCCGTAACGCATGTTTATTTGCCTTATTTGCCATAGACTGATATATTTCTGATGTTTAGACTATCGACACGGGTTTAGTAAAGTATGAACAAGATGGTTTAATATATTGGTGACAAATACATTCCCCGAGCGTTTTTATGTCACGTCCATAACGCTGGAATTGCCCTGAAATAACAGGAAAGAGACAACAAGTGTGATTCTGATCATAACCGACACATGATGAAGACTGAAGGTTCATGAGAGGATGGATGGAGCTGCTGACAGACGCTCGCACCACAGAGATGAGACTGGAGTTTGTTGCCATGGCACACTGAGAAGAGCTATAACCATAGAAACACACAAATAAAAGAGTCAAATCAGGTCGGGAAATGATGAGCGACCCAAAGCAAACAACAGCCATTAGAATCCAGACAGAGACAAACATGAAAACTTCACTGAGAAAACCTCCACATTCGAGCCAAGAATGAGTCGAAACAATGCCAATCACACTACTAGGGTTGTCACGGTAGCAGAAACATATCTGACGATACTATATCTTATGAAATATCACCATACCAAAGCAAGTAGTATTGCGATGCTGTTTCAAGTTCATAATTAAAATACACAAAATACACCAAAATTCCCTAAACTCAGATCTAAATGAAACATGGTGTATTTAGTGGACTGTACTATACTGCACACTACAATATTTGTAGTATTAAATGTAGTAATTTGATACTGTACTGCAAATACTGTACTGTAGTATACTATAATATTTACTGTGGTAAGACTTAAAAACCCTTGTGTCTAGTCAGTTTAGCAACGTTTACTGTAGTAACTAGTAAGACATTTTTTAAACATTTGAACTAATTCAATCAATCTGCGACAAATTGCATTTATAGCAATGCTTATAAAGGAAAGTGTAAGGCTTACTTTAAATGTGACTAAAACGGCCAGTAGGTGGCGGCAATTTTTTTGTGTCAGTGAGTCATTCAACCAACTCACTCAAGAACGAAGCAAGTGTCTTGATGAATGACTCGCTGAATCATCATCTCGCCCGACTCGTTCAAAACACGGATTCATTTAGCAGAGAAACACCGCAAAAAGACAGATGAAAGTGTTCAAATGAACGTCAATGTGCATATGCAACATTATTGGTCACACTTGACTTTTCCCTCCATTGACTTCCATTCATGCGCATGCGAATGCGACTGACCGGAAACGCAAGCCCGTCCAACGATATTTCGCTGCGTAGCAAAGTTGAAGTTTGGTGAACTCTGACCTACGAATTCCAGTCACGTGAGTGCGTGAGATCAATAGAAGATCAAAACGTCACAGCGTGACCTCTCGGTACGGAAATGTAAAAAATGGAGGAATTGCGCCCGCCCATTTTCGTAGCACCGTCCGAACGATCTTCGCATGCTCAAAGTCAAGTCTGACCGCGGCTTTACCCGTCTACAAAACAGAGCGGGAATTTTGAAGCTTTAGCATCGAGATGCTACCGTACCGGCACACCGCGCAACCCTAAAAACTACACATACAATAAAAGAGTTTTACTGCCATCCATCATGACTACCGGCCGTGTGTCATAATCATCATTCACACAAAAACCCCCAGCAGCACAAAGGCAAATCTGAATAATTCATGAGAGAGAGAGAGATGAGATAATTGCTCACACATGTCTCTCTCTGGTTCCACAGCTCTTGTAAACGTGATTCATTAACACATTATTACTGTTAGATGAAGGTCTAGTAAAGCATGACAGAAGAGAAGTTTCACACAGTAACAGATGATTTCTTCCTGATGTGCAGGTGCTTCATTCATCATCATAATTTGATGGTTTAATGAAACCTGAGGATCATCAGAAATATTGTAGAAACATCTGCTCAGGACGTCGCTTTCTTTATTACTGCCAAAAAATACTAAGAAAAGAACAAGAAGCTTAAAACCTAAGGAAGTGTTTGATTGGTTACCTGAGAAGGCATTGCTATAGTAACGCGAGAGCGTCTGCATGATGTCTTTGGAGTGTTGCGTCCAGGGAGCGATCTTACGATACGTCTTCACTCGATGGACGAGCTGTGATCCACCGTACTGTAAAGACAGAGTGTCTCCATGGTCCTCGTATAACTCCTCAAACAATCTACAAACATAAAACACATCAGCATCTTCACATTCAACCATCCCATCATTTCATCACAACACACAGACGAACATCAGCTACCTGACACAGTCTGTATCAAACTGAAGTTTGGGTCTGTCTATCAGGCCGAGAGCGTACAGCTGATACGCCAGAGCACATTTGCCCACCATGAACTGGGCTGTGTTGGTTCGGTCCAGACAATCCACACAGTTCGTCCTCAAAACGCCCGTCTGAACAACACAACAACACACACACACACACACACACACACAAACCTGAACAAACACTACCTGTGCTTTCATTTATAAATATCACAAATATGGACACGTCAAATGTTATGATATCAGACGGCAGTGTGGTGTTTAAAGGGGAAGCGTGTCATTTTTCTACTGTTCAAATATTTTTTGTGCATCATCGGTATCATAAGAACATCAAGACGGACCATGTGAGTTCAGGGGTGGAGCCACCTGTGAATTTTTTTCTAAATAACAGTCATGATTTAGGCCGTGTTCACATTTGACTTCTTTTTTGAAGACACTAGTGTAAAAGCAGCATTTTTTTAAACGCCAGCACCTTTTTCTGCAGCTACACCTTCCGTCAATCACTTTTTTCACAGCTAACTAATGACAGAGACCTGTCGTTTCCATAACAACATGCAAGGAACGTGATTGGTCGAGAAGGCTCAAGCTCGAAAAATCAATTGGCGGTCAAAACGCCCGTTGGAGCATAGTTTTGTATAGACGTAAGTTTAATTTTTACTTTCAATAACTTTGATTGCATTTCTAGCCAGAAATTAGTATTGTAGTTTTTAAATATGTGATTGGTTATTGCAAAGACGCTCTCCATTTATAATTCAAATAGACTTACGCTCTCTCTAGCGGCCTTCGTGCACAAATGCTATCTTTGAACATTGCCGGATGCTACTTGTAACCACAACGCTGCACGCGTTGTCATATTTTTCTTGTCAAAAAAGAATTCAAGTGTGAACACGGCCTTATTCCTGATAAATAAGCATACTAAACCGTGTTTATTGTAGCGTGTATGATATGTGTGATATGCAGCGTGACTGTAACCAAAGTCCGTTTAGGGAAGTGGAGTCACCCGTCGGCCATGTTTGCAACACGCCTCCGGGCAGTTATTTCGTAATTAAAAAAATTATGTAAAACATAACATAACGTTTGTTTCCTATGATCAAATTGCGTTAAAAAACGCATGCGCAAAGCTTGGCAACGGCGGCCATGTTGAGCGTTAAGTTCCTCCCCATTCATTTCAATGGCAGTGACGCATCTTGGTTTTACTTCTGTATTTTGACGCATGTCCGAGTGAAATGGAATTTCTAATGAGAAAGATAGTGGGCGTGGCTTTCGTCTTTCGCTGCGATTTGATTGGATGTATAAAAACAGCCGTTGCATTTTGAAATGAAACTGGCAGCAGACTGACCGTTGAAGGGGAGGAGTTGACGGATGCTCCGCCCAAGCCGTCTAACATACGTCATTTGAGATGGATCGTCATTACAGGGCGGAAGTGCATTTTCAGATCTTAACTGAAGATTATGAGGGCACACGAATTTTAAAAAGAGAACGAGCCACATTGATCAACTATTAACAATAAACGCTGCAATATTTCATGAAAAAATAGGGATTGTTATTTTTTATTTCACTGGGACTTTAAGATCTTAGCATTTGGTAATTTAGTATTTTTATTGTTTTTAACATACTATAGCTGCTGGTGTCATCTGTATATTTATGCACATGTGTATATATATATATATATATATACTGTATATATTATCATTTTATTTTTTTAGGGATATATTATATTTGTTTTTCTTTCTTTTTAAACTGCCTGCGCTTTTGTTGTAAATCACATTGGTCAGCTGCTGTTGTGTTTAATTGTGCTATAGAAATAAATTGACATTGACATCTTTGCTGTAACGTGACGCTGACGCTGTAGTATACCTGTAACCTGCCGTTCGGTGTCACAATCCCTCCGAGATCACCCCACCTGCACACAAAGAGAATCTTCAGACAACACTTCTCCATATTTTCTCCAAACGTTCACCTCTGGACCTTCTGGCATGTGGAAACATCACAACAGAGTAAAAACCATCCGAGATTTTACAACAACAAGAGCAGAAAAACAAGAAAAGTGCTGCAATTGAGTTCAGCCGTGAGTCAGACGTCAGGCCTAAAACCTTCCCATGAGCACTTCTGATAACACACACCTGCACGCTGCTCTATTCTCTTCAATGATTCATTCTGATGAAATCAACAAGTTTGAGTTTTTGATTCTTCACCAGCAGAAAGAAAAGAGTGAGACACATGAGATGTCAGAACACTCGTCACAATGTGTTTAGATCCACCTGACAGGATTTGCATTGACAGCAAGTGATTCTTATTAAAATGA
Source organism: Triplophysa rosa (assembly GCF_024868665.1). Classification (NCBI taxonomy): domain Eukaryota; kingdom Metazoa; phylum Chordata; class Actinopteri; order Cypriniformes; family Nemacheilidae; genus Triplophysa; species Triplophysa rosa. Next base: position 420,480 of record NC_079904.1, on the reverse strand, counting down.
TGTTTCGATGTTTACCTTTCATCCGGTCGTAAGGTATGACAGTAGAAGTCCGGTCGATTGACAAAGAAACCCGTCCGCTTGACCACATTCTCTGCGATCATACTCAAGCGATCCAAAACATTACACAGTTTACTGAAGACACAGAGAAATAAACCTTCAGTTCCACAACAGACACGATGTTTACACACACACACACACACGCACACACACACGCACCTCTTTGTGTAGCGGGCCATGTCCCAGGCGATGTACTCGATGCCGTGCTCCGGAGGAAGAAACTGATTGAGGTTTGTGATGGTGGGATAAAGCTCATCGCTCAAGATCTTCTCGTGTCTTCTCTTCTCTCGCTTCTGACATCAAACACCACACGACACGTGTTAATACACAAGTGTGTAGTGTGTGTGTCCGTGAAGGACTGATGAGATGAACTATGTTTCAAAATACACCACCGTTCAGATGTTTAGAGTCGCTCGCAGATCGGAACGCCGCAATGTTTGCTTGAATACACTGCGTTCCAAATTATTATGCAAATGATATCTTTCTCTGGTTTTCCTAATTTGTCGATGCAAATGACAGTCAGTATAATTTTCAAGTAATCAACAGTTAGGGTACATTTGGAATTTTATTGAACAAACCTCCCACTGACAACAGTATTTATTTAAAAAATGAAAAACTCAAAATGCACTGTTCCAAATTATTATGCACAACAGAGTTTGAAAACATTTCATAGGTTGTAAAAAACTGAAAATGGTCATTTGTTGAATTTGCAGCATTAGGAGGTCATATTTACTGAAATCAAAAGCTATTTCAATCAAAAACATCCTAACAGGGCAAGTTACATGTTAACATAGGACCCCTTCTTTGATATCACCTTCACAATTCTTGCATCCATTGAACTTGTGAGTTTTTGGATAGTTTCTGATTGAATTTCTTTGCAGGATGTCAGAATAGCCTCCCAGAGCTGCTGTTTTGATGCTAACTGCCTCCCACCATCATAGATCTTTCGCTTGAGGATGCTCCAAAGGTTCTCAATAGGGTTGAGGTCAGGGGAGGATGGTGGCCACACCATGAGTTTCTCTCCTTTTATGCCCATAGCAGCCAATGACACAGAGGTATTCTTTGCAGCATGAGATGGTGCATTGTCATGCATGAAGATGATTTTGCTACGGAAGGCATGGTTCTTCTTTTTGTACCATGGAAGAAAGTGCTCAGTCAGAAACTCTACATACCTTGCAGAGTTCATTTTCACACCTTCAGGGACCCTAAAGGGGCCCACCAGCTGTCTCCCCATGATTCCAGCCCAAAACATGACTCCGCCACCTCCTTGCTGACGTCGCAGCCTTGTTGGGACATGGTGGCCATCCACCAACCATCCACTACTCCATCCATCTGGACCATCCAGGGTTGCACGGCACTCATCAGTAAACAAGACTGTTTGAAAATTAGTCTTCATGTATGTGTGGGCCCACTGCAACCGTTTCTGCTTGTGAGCATTGGTTAGGGGTGGCCGAATAGTAGGTTTATGCACAACTGCAAGCATCTGGAGGATCCTACACCTTGAGGTTTTCGGGACTCCCGAGGCACCAGCAGCTTCAAATACCTGTTTGCTGCTTTGCAATGGCATTTTTGCAGCTGCTCTCTTAATCCGATGAATTTGTCTGGAAGAAACCTTCCTCATTCTGCCTTTATCTGCACGAACCCTTCTGTGCTCTGAATCAGCCACAAATCTCTTCACAGTACGATGATCTCGCTTAAGTTTTCGTGAAATATCTAATGTTTTCATACCTTGTCCAAGACATTGCACTATTTGACGCTTTTCGGCAGCAGACAGATCCTTTTTCTTTCCCATATTGCTTGAAACCTGTGGCCTGCTTAATAATGTGGAACGTCCTTCTTAAGTAGTTTTCCTTTAATTGGGCTCACCTGGCAAACTACTTATCACAGGTGTCTGAGATTGATTTCAGTGATCCAAAGAGCACTGAGACACAATACCATCCATAAGTTTAATTGAACAATATAAAATTAAATGTTTACGACACTTAAATCCAATTTGCATAATAATTTGGAACGCAGTATATTTGAATTTATTTTAGAGATGAAAATATAATCCTGCGAACATAATCATTTCTTGATTAGAAATCAGAAACTATATTGAATAGAATGTTTAAATGAAGGTTAGAGGTCAGAATAAAGTGTTCTCTTGTTGTTTTTAACGTCACAAGAGAAAGAGACCCTAAACATGTGAACAGTAGTGTGTTTTCACACTTTTTGTTATTTTATATGAAAATGACACACATTCACTTTATTTGTTCTCATATGCTTTATTGTGATTTAGTGTGATTATTATTTTATATCGTGATAATATTACACATATGATGACACTGTATGTCTCTCTGACTAAATGCAGTCGTGTATGCATTGGTTGAAAACAGAGCCAACACAAAAGAAACACAATTAAAGATGAATTTGACTGACTTCTCTCAAGCACATTATATACTAAGACTTTTCCCAAACCAAACCACACACACACTTCACTACTAGAACATGGCGCAGCTGTGTCACACTGGACACACAAGTCTCTCAGAAATGACACCGAGCACACGTGGAGTTGTTACACAGTACAGTACAGCATCATGAGGAGAGAAACATATGAGTCACACGTGAGCCATCCCACACACACACACACATTATACAGCTTGAACATTTCTAGAAATCTTTTTAACGTGTCTAAGCAGCGTCGTGTTACCCACAATGCTCTCTGCCTCCCACCAACAGCACTTTTGTGTTTCACCACTGTGACTGTGAGGACAATGAGCTCACGCACGCACGCGCACGCACACACACACACACACACACCCACTCTTCACACGCACACACATTTAGGTTACTGGACTCATTTACAGGAGTGTGTGTGCGTGTGTGTCCAGATAAAAGCTCAGTGACAAAAGAGCCCTAATGAACTAAACAAAGTGAATTACACGCTGCTCAATTAACTCCACACCATCATTTAGTGTGTCTGACCATGTGCTCTTCACACACACACACACACACACACACACACACACACACAGGCTTTGGTTGACTATCCCCGTGGGGACAGTCCATAGGCGTAATGTTTTTATACTGTAGAAACTGTATATTCTATCCCCTATCCCTAACCCTATCCCTAAACCTACAGATCATAGAACACTTTTTGCATTTTTAGATTTGTAAAAAATATTGTTCTGTACAATTTATTAGCTTTTGTGCCCATGAGGACCTCAATTTTGGTCCCCACGGTGACACGAGTCCCCATGTGTTGGTGTGTATTCAGGTTTAGGTCCCCACCGGGATATACAAACATGAACACACACACATCTCTTACACAACCCTGTATGACATGAAAACACCTCCAGAAGTAGGTTATGAGAACAAGGTTAATTCGCACACACAAATCTCCCTTTTACAGTCACACAAATGCATTAACGCCACACAAAACATATTCAAAGTGTTCTCTCTATAGACCTTCAGATGAAAAACTGTCCTCATTACAATCATCTCATCTCATCTATCCACAAAAGCAGGACGAGTCTTGTGTAACAGCACAAGTGTTTCTGGGACTGAAGGAAATCAATCCCACATGAAGTGACCTGATTACATGAGAAAACCTTTCTTCATTCACTCTTTGTACGGGGTGAAGATCTCAACAGCGTCAGGTCATTAAATGACATAATGAAGAGCCGCTGCAGCACAAAATCCATGAGCTTCAGCTCGAGTCACTCTCACTTCTCATTCAATAAACCTCAAACCGCAAATATACTATTGATCTTTTGTTTGCATTGCTCAAACAGCCAATCAAATACCCATACACCCTTTGTCCTAAACACTCACTTTAATTCTATTAACACAGTCTTGAGAAGGAAAAGTTCACCTCAAAATCAAAATGGTGTTATTTTTTGCTCACCCACATGACATTCAACATGTTTAAAGACCTCTCAGCGTCTTCGGAGCACAAATAAAGATATTTAGGTGACATGCGAGAGATTTCCAGGCCTCCTCATAGACATCATGGTTGGTCCAGAAAAGTACTAAAGACATCGTTCTTCAAAGTCGTATCGATCAAAGTCATTATTTTGCTTTGTTTTCCGCACATAAAGTATTCTCGTCGCTTCAAAAAATTCAGCTGAGCCACCACGAGCGGATGGACCAATTTAACCACGTCTTTAGTACTTCTGGACCTTGACAACAACTATAACCATGATGTCTATGAGGAATCTCTCGCAAGTCAACTAAAATATCTTTATTTGTGTTCTTTAAACATGTTGAACGTCATGTGGGCGAGTAGAAAATATGATTTTGAGGTGAACTTTTCCTTAAATATCTCAATTATTTCTTCTAGACATTGATGAGATTAAACAAAGCAAATGGAAACTTTTCTGTAAGTCTCATGTGTGTCTCAGATATTTCTCCTGAGAGTCAGAAATGTGTCTGTCAGAGTTTGAGAAGAGATGTCAACAACGTGTCAAATTGAGCTCAGATTTCTCTCGTCTGCAATCAAAAGTCAATATTACTGAAGATCTCCATATCAACTCAAACATTTCTCAGCACATTTACTCAAATCAATAAACATTCAGTTACACCTCCAGACTCTGTTTACACAATTACACTCTCACTCTTTTTATTTCCCTTGAGCAATTTTAGGAGAAACATCTGAGACTAAACTATGAAATCTCCTGAGCTATGAAAGAGCAACATCTGAGCAACAATATTGTTCTTTGAGCTGCTGTTCACCTCCAACAAACACACACACACACACACACACACACACACACACACACCAATTTGTATTGTGTCGACAAATGTGTGAACGGTTAGATTTGATTGCGAGTAGTTTTTGTGAACAACTTAAGTTTGAATAAACTGGTCTTTATGTTCAAGTGTTTCATGGTAACACGACTGAACTGCTGTCGGATCACATCAACAAAACCGTTTCTCATTGAATCTTTGTGATTCTTTTTGAGTCCATGCAGAATAAAAAGAGTTTTTATGAAAAGAGCGTTGTGTGTTTAAAAGACCAGAATTACGTTTGAACATGGTCTGTTTTATATTGACTGAACTCTTAATTCTTATAGCATGATGCACATCTGATGCTGTTGTTTAAGAGTTTGTTTTGCATGTGAACGTTGATGTCATGCGGTGTTTCTGTGTGTTGAAATACAGTTGAAAGGTTTATGTCTTTGTCTTACACATCATCCTCATCATCACTGGTGTGTGTGTGTGTTTTGTGGTAAAGATTCGTGTTTGCTCACGTATGTGACCGGTCAGAATACACAAGCCATAAGCTGGAGGTCATGACCCACTTCCCTGACACGCATCCTAGTTTTAGGGTCAGGTTAGACATCGAAATGACATCTTATGCAACCTCCACACCACATTCATGACTTTCCAAAGAGGGGAGTGTTTCTGTGGCATACGTTTGTTTTTAATAGATGTGTTTGTCTGACCCGCGGGCATCACGGCACAAAGTCATATCCCGTCATTAAACCTTTCACATGCTGGTAAATGTCCTGTGGATGTTGTTTCAACAGAAGAGCAATAATGCATTCAGTCGTCAACACATTAGAGCACAGAAAACACTGACGCAACCAACAAACGTGTGATCTGTGTGAATATCCAGCTGGATTTACTGGACCGTGCTTTTGAATGATGATGAACGTGTGTTTGAATATGAATCTGCGATGAAGAGACTCCAGTTGACTGATGTGTGTTTGTGATTAAACAGCCTTTCAGATTGAAACACACTCAATATAATCAAATCTTTGTCTTTCAGGGTTCGTGCGTTTTCTGGAGGGTTACTACATCGTGCTGATCACAAAACGCCGTAAAATGGCCGATATCGGCGGTCACTCTATATATAAGATTGAGGACACTAATATAATCTACATTCCCAATGATTCGGTCAGAATTACACACCCTGATGAAGCCCGGTGAGCTCACACGCACACACACAGATGTTTCTCATGTTTTTATTCTTATATTGACATGAGTTTGGCTCGTAATAGATCATCCAAATGTCACATGTGCACAGAATCAAGAATCGCACACTGAGCTACATAGTACAGATAGTATGCTGGCTGTTTATTTCCCAACATAGAATGTTTACTCTCTCTCTCACACACACACACACACACACACCTGCACCTGCTGCAGTAGGTCACCCTGATCTCAGGATGCACACCTTTCCGTCCGTCCCTGTGTGTGTGTGTGTGTGTGTGTGTGTGTGTGTTAGATGTACAGTAACACAGAGTTCTTGCTGGAGTACAGCGTGTTACTGTTGACTCATGTAAGCCGACTCTGTGTTTAGGTCAAAATAAGCACTTTCACCTGAACCCTTTAATGCTTATACTGTATCTGTTAGTGTTACATGAGAGAAGTGACTGTGTTTCTGACACATTTAGTGACATTTAGGCATGTAGCTGATGCTTTTATCTGATTTATTCTGAAAGAATCGGGAACCAATGGAACAATATTCATTAAAATATCACAGCGTATTTAAAGTCATCAACTCTGACATGGAAAATCATTTTTATTGAATTTTCTTTCACAGATATGTGAGAATATTCCAGAATGTGGATCTGTCCAGTAACTTCTACTTCAGGTGGGTCTGTGTGTGTGTCTTTTATGTTAGTGTGTGTGTTTGTGTTAATGCGTGTGTTTGTGCGTGCACGTGTGTTAGTGTATGTGTGCGCGCGTGCGTGCGTGTTTGTGTGTTTATGCGTGTGTGTGTGTGGTCGTGCATGTAGACACACTCTCATCATTTGTCATGAAGGTCTTTTTGAATGTGTCAGGAGTTCAGCATGTGGTGACCTCACACATTCTAATGGAAATAAGATTTCATCTGTCTCTCTCTGTCCTCTTGTGCTTTTCCTTGTTTCTTCAGTCCACTCATATTTTTACATTTACGAAGTGACTCTACATGTGTATGTCACATGATATAAATCACTTGTTCAAACTATGTTTATGTAAAGTTTAAAAGGGGCCGTTTAGCCTAAATTAATTTAAAAAATCAATTAAATTAAATTTTATTTATATAGCGCTTTTCACGATGTCCATTGTTCCAAAAAACTCGTAGTGTTAAACACACGTAGTGTTAATTTTGTCGGCGATTTTTAGTTTTAGTCCCATGACGAATACACTTTATAGTTTTTATCCTGTTTAGTCATCCTTCTGTGTTGTGAAGAAAAAAGAAACTCACAAAGATTTGACATGACATGAGGATGAATAAATGATGACAGAATTCTCATTTTTGTTCATTTTTTGGCTCTCACATCTTTTAGTTCACGCAGATCTTTCAGTTATATCTGAATCTTTAAAGTCCCAGTGAAATTAAAAATAAGGATGCCTATTTTTTCATGAAATATTGCAGCGTTTATTGTCAATAGTTGATCAATGTGGCTCATTCTCTTTTTAAAATTCGTGTGCCCTCATAATCTTCAGTTAAGATCTGAAAATGCACTTCCGCCCTGTAATGACTATCCATCTCAAATGACGTATGTTAGACGGCATGGGCGGAGCATCCGTTAACTCCTCCCCTTCAACGGTCAGTCTGCTGCCAGTTTCATTTCAAAATCAATGCAACGGCTGTTTTTATACATCCAATCAAATCGCAGAGAAAGACGAAAGCCACGCCCACTATCTTTCTCATTAGAAATTCCATTTCACTCGGAAATGCGTCAAAATACGGAAGTAAAAACGATCGCAACTTCCGGTTCACAGGGACTTTGAGATCTGAGCATTTTCAATCTATAATGTACACTTTTACTTTATTTGTTAAATGTAGTGTGATGTTTTATAAATGGGGTTATTATATGTATAGTTTTGATGAAATTACCTCATTAATCTGACATCAGTTCCTCATTTTTGTCTCTAGAAGCATCACGCCGTCGCCTGGCAACAGTGCGTTCTGTCATCCGTCTCACTGCTCGGAGATTAAGAGTGATGTTATTTTTGTCTTGTGAATGTGTTTGACCTTTGACCCTCTGTCCTGCAGTTACAGTTACGACCTGAGTCATTCACTGCAGTATAACCTGACGGTTCTTCAGACGTCCCGTGAGCCGAGCGACACAGAAGAGCTCAACACCAGCCGCTGTCAGGAGAGTTTTGACATCTTTGAAGAAGAGGGACTGCCCACTCAAGGTCTCCTGAAAACACACAGTCTCTTGTTTTTGTTCTGAAACCCTCACACATACTATCTGCGTGTTCATTTCTTTGTCTTGTGTGTTTTAGTTGTGCACGGCGTGAGGAATGAACCCTACTCGAAATATGTGTGGAATGTTCGTCTGCTGGAGAAAGTGAAAGATATCGTGCATCCTGATTGGCTGCTGTACATCATCCACGGTTTCTGTGGCCAATCCAGTATCCTTATTCATTCCGTGTTCATGTGAGCTACATTTAGATTTCAGCTAGATTTAAGTTTGCTATACACAAAGATAAAGGTTCCGGTACTCTCTTGTGCACGTTTCCATATGCAAATTATTACCTCATTTGACATTTCTAGAATGAAAAAACTGTTTGGACATTGCTGGAACGACATATTTATTTATTAAAGGACCCATTTGCCAAACAACTATTTTAATATGTTAAACACAAGTCAATGGTCATTTCATTACCTGTGATTATAGTAGACACAGTCATATCGTATGCCTTATATGCTATAAACTTATATGTTATGTTTTTAGGCATGTCAAGTCGAACGCACATTAAATTATGTGACAAAACACCTCTAAGTTTTCATTTAAAATGGCAGAATTCACAAAAGATAAGTAGTTTGCATCTCTGAATTCTTACCGTTTATCATTTTTGTTGTAAAACCGTTGGCTTTGTTATGTTTGCCTTCTCACATCTCACTACACACACGCTGCGTCTGAAATCGCATACTTCCATACTATATAGTAGGCAAAAATGAGTACTAGTCATGAATAGTATGTCCGAAACCTCAGTATGCAAAAAACAGTAGGCGAGAAATACCCGGATGGTCTACTACTTATCTATCCCATGATGCCACGGGAGCTGAGCAGCGGTCACATTTCAAAAGTAAATCAAATAAATATAGCGGAAAACTTTAAGGCGGACTTCTGTTTTTAATGTAAGTGCCAATAAATGACTTCCTCGTGACTAAATGATGTTTTTATCAACGCTCACGTGTAGGTTGTTGTTAATACGTCACAGGTCAAAGAGCATACGGGTCACATGGTGGACGCAGTATGTCTGTCCGAAATCTATTCATACTACTCACACTATAAAGAAGGTACTGTTTTAACGGCCGATAGGGAGCTACTTATTCAAATTCAGTGCGTACTGTCACAGTATGCCATTTCGGACGCAGCGACAGTCACAGTCAGCTCCCGCTTGCAGACTGTCTTCTTCAATTTGATTGGCTGAACATTCTGTCTTCTTTAGTGTTATTGGCTTATTGCTGCTTGGCCTCTGTAATTTGTCATTACTGTACAGATGCCTCTCTCCAAAAAGTATTTAATGACTCATTACTAATGACTTTCTACATCTTACATCAACCTTGATTAGTTCAGTGATTCAAGGACAGACATGAAACGGCTCTTTTCATTCATTCAAATGAATAATATAAAACTACATAGAGTAATATCATTTAACTGACCAAAGTATTACAAATGTGAGAATTATACATTAAAGCATTAAGGATTTTAAAGTTCAACTTTGAATTTCGATGTCAGTTCCACTATTGCACACACACATATATTACACACAGTATTGAGTTGAATTACATCAGAAGTAACTAATTAAATTACAGAAAAAATAAGAGTAGGAAAAGTAATTAAATTACAGTAACTAATTACTTAGTAACTAGTTACACCCAACACTGCAAATGACCATGGTATACGCGTGATAATCCACAGCTAGCCGCACGACGTGGAGGCCTCAGCGGGCTAATCTCTGCTTCACGTCGGGGGGTTCTTGGCCGCCACGGTTTGCTGTGGATTATCTCTTACATTAACATGACATGAGTAAGATATTTGAGTGAAGCTTGTAAAAAAGTATCCAGGTCACATTTTATTCCAAGCTCCATCAATTAAATCCGATTTAAAGTCTGTTTTTAGCCTCTTTAACCTCTTTTTGGATTGACTTGACATCATTATTTGTGTCAGTTAGTCATGTGATTGGCTCTCAGAATGATGCGATGTCATGTGTTTATTTCTTAAACTGAGATGTTCAGAGTTATTGATCTACGGGCGTCCGGCGCATGTGACTCTGATCGCCCGGCGCTCCAGCCGCTTCGCAGGGACTCGCTTTCTGAAGAGAGGAGCAAACTGTGAGGTAGAGACGCTGGTGTGATGGGTCATGTTCGTTTGCTCTGAAGGTGACGGCTGTAAAACTGTTCAGAGATCATCTGCTGTGCTGGAGAAGAGCCCGAACCACTGAAGATAGATCATGAATCAAGTATTTTGGCCCGAAGCAATGAGTTTATGAGAGAATGACTGAATTAACATTTGAATGTTCATATTTAACGTGAAGAGATTCTGACTCTCTCATTCTCTGGATTGACACTGAAAAATCTGCCATGTTGCAAACTTGAGACGTGCGTTTAATAGCTTCACTACTTTCAGTGACCTCTGAACCCTCTGATGATGTAGCCGTGTATGTGTGTGATGTGTTTGTGTTTTAGGGCGATGTGGCGAACGAGGTTGAAACAGAGCAGATTATCCACGATTCCTCCATCACGTCCTTCACGTCAGGTCGTTTCTCATCTTGTGTTCAGGTGCGAGGGTCGGTTCCTCTCCACTGGTCTCAGGACATCTCCACCATGATGCCCAAACCTCCCATACGCTGTAAGAGAAAACCTCCTGTTCATTTACACCAGTACACTCGTGAAGAACACCAAACCTGTGATGCCATCTTGTGCTGTATGTTCTTGACATGGACAACTCTCAATCTCAGACTTATTCTTCGTGTTCAGATGATGTCAGTAAAGACGCTCTCATGTACTGAAGCTTCTGAACGTCTCGCTGTTGCTTCAGATTTCATTTCAGCGTTTCTCATCTGGATCACAGTGACATGTCATTCACAGCGGCTCACACCGCTGATAACTCACCTCAGAAATCATGTGTGCGCGTGTGTGTGTGAGTCTGTGTGTGTGCATGTGTACACATGAGTGTGTGTGTGCGTGCATGAGTCTCTGAATGTGTGTGTGTACGAACGTGAGTCTGTGTGTGTACGTGCGCATGTGTGTGTGCGCTTGCATGAGTCTGTGTGCGCGCATATGTGTGTGTGTGCATATGTGTGCGTGCGCATGAGACTGTGTGTGTGCGCGCATATGTGTGTGTGCGGCCGCGTGTGTGTGTGCTCATGTGTGTGTGTGGCCGCGTGTGTGTGTGTGTGCATATGTGTGCGTGCGCATGAGACTGTGTGTGTGCGCGCATATGTGTGTGTGCGGCCGCGTGTGTGTGTGCGCATGTGTGTGTGTGGCCGCGTGTGTGTGTGTGCGCATATGTGTGCGTGCGCATGAGACTGTGTGTGTGCGCGCATATGTGTGTGTGCGGCCGCGTGTGTGTGTGCGCATGTGTGTGTGTGGCCGCGTGTGTGTGTGTGCGCATATGTGTGCGTGCGCATGAGACTGTGTGTGTGCGCGCATATGTGTGTGTGCGGCCGCGTGTGTGTGTGCGCATGTGTGTGTGTGGCCGCGTGTGTGTGTGTGCGCATATGTGTGCGTGCGCATGAGACTGTGTGTGTGCGCGCATATGTGTGTGTGCGGCCGCGTGTGTGTGTGCGCATGTGTGTGTGTGGCCGCGTGTGTGTGTGTGCGCATATGTGTGCGTGCGCATGAGACTGTGTGTGTGCGCGCATATGTGTGTGTGCGGCCGCGTGTGTGTGTGCGCATGTGTGTGTGTGGCCGCGTGTGTGTGTGTGCATATGTGTGCGTGCGCATGAGACTGTGTGTGTGCGTGCATGTGTGTGTGCGGCCGTGTGTGTGCATATGTGTGCGTGCGCATGAGACTGTGTGTGTGTGCGCATATGTGTGTGTGTGTGCACGTGTGTGCGGCCGTGTGTGTGCATGCACGTGAGTCTGTGTGTGTGTGTGTGTGTGTGTGTGTGTGTGTGTGTGTGTGCGCGCGTGTGTGTGTGTGCGCGTGTGTGTGTNGGATAGTCAACCAAAGCCTGTGTGTGTGTGTGTGTGTGTGTGTGTGTGTGTGTGTGTGTGTGTGCGTGTGTGTGTGTGGTCGTGGTGTGTTAACGGAGGCCAGCTAGTGAAGAGCTGTGCAGTGTGTAAACCTCACTCCCCGACCAACAGAGACGCTCTAGCAACAGACGCTAGAGACTGCGGTCTTTAGCCTCCTCGTTAGAGCGCCCGTCTCCCATTCGGACCGTCGCCGGTTCGAGGCCCGCGCAGAGCGGGGCGAGTAGGACCGGTTACATTGGTGCCGTGACCCGGATGGGAGTGAGGTTTAGGGGGGTGAGTGTAACGGAGGCCAGCTAGTGAAGAGCTGTGCAGTGTGTAAACCTCACTCCCCGACCAACAGAGACGCTCTAGCAACAGACGCTAGAGACTGCGGTCTTTAGCCTCCTCGTTAGAGCGCCCGTCTCCCATTCGGACCGTCGCCGGTTCGAGGCCCGCGCAGAGCGGGGCGAGTAGGACCGGTTACACGTGCGTGCGTGCGTGCGTGCGTGCGTGCATATTGCATATTTTAGTGTATATATTGGAACTAAAGTATGGTAATACTGGTAAAATGTCCATCACTTAAAAAACCATGGAAGCATATAGCATGAAAATAACCTGCAGTACAATTTAATATTATTTAAGTTAATCTCAGTGTGAAAACCAGCCTACCAAAATGTCATTCATTCACAGAAGTTAAATTTTATTGTAATCTTGCAGGGGGAAAAAAACAGACTAGAAGCTTTTCTATGATTTATAGGTGGCTTCAACTCACCCCTGATCAATTTACTCAATACACAAGTATTTGGCGGTTGTATTATTGACACGTAAAGGCCCACACCTTGTAAATGATGATGATCGCGTATTTCCAAGAAAAAAAACATAGTCTTATATTCAGAGCAATATGGTCATTTCATAGTCAAATAAAAATGTATGAGACTCAATCAAAGCCCTAATACAGATCTTTAATCATCATAATCACAATGATTTATTAGACAATTAATTGTCAGCAAAATGTCACAATCGTGACAGCCCTCCTCTCATCGTTTGAGATCTCTGACACCTCCAGTTTCTTGATATTGATCTGAGAGTGAGGTGTGCAGATCGTCTGCATGGTTTTATATATTAGTCGAGAACTGTTAAAGCATAAGACTTGTTTTAAATATAATCCAGCGGTTACCATGGCAACCCGTCTGGAGATATATGCGTGTGGTGTAAAGCTGCGTTCACACCGCCAGCGACTGTGTCCCTGTGTCACCAGTCTCTCGCTACGAGGCTGCTGCACTCCTATTGGCTGTCGCTCAACTTTTGTATAAAATTGAGCAAATCTCAACTGTGTCAGTCGCTAGACACGCCCACTTCCTGTCAACGGTCACTGTCGCTGGATGTCGCTAGGCTACCATTGTAATGAATGACATCGCCCCGCTTTGTCGCTGGTCTGAAGGAGTTTTGTTTGTGGAGCTGTGATCTCACATCTGTCACTCGCCGTGTGTTTGACAGGAACTCCAAAACTGTCACAAAACCTTCAAAGTCTCAGTGTGTTTTTATATGTCCTGCTATATTTATAGATTCCACGGTTCACAAGCAGGTGTTATTCGTGATCGAGATGGCTCATAGCAGCACATGCTTTAAAGCTAACAGACACGAACTTACAAAAACATTAAATCACTGTCATCATGTCTTATTATCAGTCCACAGCAAACAAACATGAAAGACAATCAGACTTCCTTTCCCAATGATTTTATTTCCTGAATGAAGATTTGTCGAGTGTCAGGTTGTATTGAGGATGTTTTGTGTGTTTTTCACCTGACAGACACGTCGTCAGCATCAGAGGATGAAGGCTCGCTGCGACGGCAGGGACGGATCTCCTCCTCGTCTCCGTATCAGTCTCACCCTCGAGTAGAACACTGGTTTAATAAAGTCCTCCAGGGCTCGTCCACATCATCGTCCGCCTCCTCCACCTCCTCTCATCACGCCACCTCCTCCTCAGCTGCGACTGTACTGGCTGACCTCGTGTCTCACACACACAACGGTCAGTACCCAAACACGTGACGCCCCGCCCTCACACCACACGCACTCGCTGACACTCCTCCATGTCACAAGCTCTGATCTGATTGGCTGAGAGCCACAGGGTTTGTCTGTGTTAACATGACGGCGGGTCTTCGGGATGAAGTCATCATCATTGGATTTGTTCAGGTTTGCTGTTGTTCCACAAGTGTGGATGTGTCAGTGTTTGGCTGATGAATGAGAATGAGCTGGGTCGGTTAGACGGTGTAGGTGAGCGGTTCTTTACTAAACGTCAGATGTCATGTGATCATGTTCTGGACGTCTCATCAGTACTGAGCAACAGAAATATCTCATGTTCATCTCAGTTGTGTGTGAAGTGTTGACTGATGCAATGATGTCACGTCTGCATGCGTGCATCTGAGTTCTGTGAATAAACTTCAGCCTCTTCTGAAAGTCCTGTTCAGTGAATCATTTGCCCAAAAACAACAAACCACATGATTTGCTTTCTATTGTGAAACACAACGAGAATTTGACATGTGTGTGTGTGTTGGGTTTTACTCTGTACTGTAATACACTATAACGTTCAAATCTCATTTTACTTTCTCAGATTAAAGCCATTGAAAGCCAGAGACACATGATGAGAATCAGTGACACGTGGCTGCTTGAGAAAGCTGGTCTGAATGTTGACGTCTAACATTTGAGTCAGATTCTGTGAAAGAAAGTCAATCGGGTGTAAAGGGACCAGAGTACATGTTCATTCTGTGGTGATCTGTTGCTTTGTAGTAAAGGTCTTTGCACATACAGTCCGAAATTTTCGTACGTGTTTTTACGTATTTGGCGCTGGTAATGCTTGCTACAGAACACAGAAAATCGAACCCAGTCGGAATTGTTTTATGACGGATGAAAATATCGGAGGCAGTGTGTAAATGTGATTGTCACAACGTGAGGTCGTATTTATTTTTTAACGTGCAGAAATTTCGGACTCAATGTGCAATGGCCTTAAACGTGTAGTAACCATGTTTTTTGGTGCATTGATTACTATGGTTTTACTACAGTAATCATGTTTTTATTCCTTTTAAACCAAGGTTAATTTCCGTAGGGCAGGGCTATTCAATTGAACCTATTCGAACCTAGGCTATTCGAACCCGGCCCTCGATGTTATTCGTTCCGGCCCTTCAAGTAGCACAGTGTGAAAAATAATCTCTAAATATAACAGTAACAGTGTCTCTGTAGGTTAATATTGTTTCACTGAATTTCTCTTTTTTTGTTATGCAGTTTTAAAATACAACACATGAACATGTTTGAATGTAGAAAGCCTGCTCGGGCGTCTTACAATGCACTAATGTTTTTGTTGTGCAGTTTAAAATACAACATCAGCACGTTTAAATGTAGAAAAATACTTGGGGTGTCTTATGGCGAAAAAATACAACATACGGGCTCTCATAGTTAACTTAGGACCCTATGATTGAATCGCGGAATCCAGGCATGGTGTGTAAATATGTAATCTGCAATTGTTTTGCGTGTGCTCGTGGAGCTTTAAGAGAACGCATGCACATGACCTGTTTCACTGTTTCATGTGAGAAAAGAAACACGCCCTTTTCACAATGACGTCACTTAACTTCCGCCTTTTTGCAAAGCAGTGTATCATAACATCCGTCTTGCAACAAACAAGAAGAAGAAGAAGAAGAAGAACTTCCGTTTTGCCGTCGCGCTGGAATTTAACAACAGTGAGAAAAAAAACTGACACTTATCAATAAGTACTTATAAGTACTTATCCTAGCACCTTCGCTAACACAAAAAGAAAACAAAACACTTACCTTCATAATCAAACAGGTACTGTTCAACGAAGAATTTGTATCCTTTCTCTAGCTTTGATCTTGTCGTTAGCGAAAATTTGTCTGCAAGACGTTGTACATCATCTAGACGTATTTGTGGCAGATGTGCAAGCCACTTGGTAAACTCCATTCTGAGGCGCTAGCGGAAGTAACTTCTTCTTCTTCTTGAGTTTTACTGGCGGTTGGCAAATCAGCTTATAGGTGCATTACCGCCACCTTATGAACTGGAGTGCTAGCGGAAGTAATGATACACTGCTTCGCGGCAGAACGGAAGATGCGTGACGTCATGTGAAAAGGGCGTACTGTCAAACCAAACACCCTTTGCGTCGACCCGTCAAAATAAAAGTCTGGTTAACTTGAACAAGTTATAACACACCCACATTTTACCACACCATCCCGCTTGATTTTTTTATAGTTCAACCACTGATTATATTATTTACTTTAGTTAAACAAAAACAATATTATTTCTATATATATTCTTCCCTGTATGATTCAACGTATCTACTGCAGGTTTTTAATATAGTTTATAAGTGAATACTGTAGTATAGATTTTTTAGATTTAGATTTAGATTCAATTTATTGTCATTGCACATGTACGAAGGTACAAGGCAACGAAATGTGACCTCTGCATTTAACCCATCCAGAGAGTAGTGAACACACGTACCCCCGGAGCAGTGGGCAGCTATCACTGCAGCGCCCGGGGAGCAAGTAGGGGTCAGGTGCTCAAGGGCACCTCGGTTGTTACCCGCCGGCCCTGGGAATCGAACCGGCAACCTTCTGGTCACGAGTCCCACTCTCTAACCATTAGGCCACAACTGCCCTATATATGCCCTATATACTGAAGTATTTTTTCATGTGGGCAAATATATTGTATAGGAAAGGACGGAAAACACAGAATCCAGAAAAATTTAAACGGAATTTGGGAAAAAATAAAACGGATTTCTTATTGTTGTTGTGTCATCCCTCGTATTGCAAGCCATATCTCTCCGGCCCCTCATTTGGGATGCTTTTCATGAACTGGCCCTCATGACAAACTAATTGAATAGCCCTGCCGTAGGGGTTACAGTATGATTCATTGAAAAGACTTTATTTCTTATCTTTACTATCTTTCCTCTCCCTCTTCTTTCATTCACTCATTTCTCTTCTCTCTGTCTTTACATGGCACTATCAGACACAGAGTCTTAGGGCCGTATGATCAGACGTTGACAATCATCTGAGCACTTTTATTCATTAATGCGTAACGCTTTGCCTCTCTGTCATCATTTTCTTCATTTGGCAGGTTACTTTATGTACTTGTCCTGATGTGCTTGCACTTGACATTTACCAACTTCGTGATCATTATTATAATCGTACTGTTGCGAATCCGGTTTTCAATTTGAACCAAAATAGTGTGGCATCGCAGCTTTAAGGCCGACAGAATGAATGTCTTGTTGCTCGTCTCTAATATTCCTTCCGACCTGATGTTCAAATATTGATCCGTCACAGTCACCAGCCCACACGAACATGAGCATGTAAATGTCATGGTTTGACCTTCACTCACCTTTGACCTTTGGCACCTCATCACAGACACCAACCACAGTGTCCCCCCGGACGTGACCGGCCTGTCTGAGCGCTCGCTGCATGTGGAGCGTCCACAGGTGTCATCGGTTCGAGGGATCCCGCGCGGATACATCAACACCAGCGTCATGGAGACCGCTGACGGTGAGTCCTTCAGCCTGCTGTTGCCATCACACTTCTCATCACTGTTCCTGAAACGTGATTTTACATTGGACACGGTATTATCAGCTCTGTTCCCATAAAGAGTCTGGACACAACCCAAAGATCTGAATGAAAGCAGTCACTTGAAACAGAGCCGATAACACCTGACAGACGTCTCGAGTCACTTGAGTCCAGTGTTTCTCTTGACCTTACAAACCTTCCAGATCTAAACATATTCATTTCCTTTCAAAACTGGCGTTTTATTTGAAGTAATGTTTTTGACTTGGACTGAGGTCAGAAAAGATATGAACTCCTTCAGGACTGGTTGAGGATGAGACTTCAAGAAGCGGTTTAATAAAATGACAAGAGAACATTTCTGTAAATTCACTGATGAGTTTTGGTCCATTTTAAACGTATTCCCTTTATTCGATGTTTTATAGAAATGAATGCTTTGTGTTTGTTTCGGCTTGTTTCAGTCGGTATGTCATTAGCGTGATGTGTTCGTCTTTTCATCCAAATGAGGAAATAAAATCACAGATGATGTAGCTTCAAACCTGGAGGAGAAGGCATGTGTTCCTTTGCAGCGCGTTACAGCAGATGTTCTTCAATGTGTTGTGAATGTGTCAGGTTTAACATGATGGACGAGCACAACCTTTGTGGTGATTTTGCCCTTTATAAAACTTCTGTTGTATGAAAACAGTCTCCTGGCTCGTGCTTCACTGGAGGAAGAACCGTGGGGACAGTCCATAGGCGTAATGTTTTTATACTGTACAAACTGTATATTCTATCCCCTATCCCTAACCCTATCCCTAAACCTAAAGATCATAGAACACTTTTTGCATTTTTAGATTTGTAAAAAATATTGTTCTGTACAATTTATTAGCTTTTGTGCCCATGAGGACCTCAATTTTGGTCCCCACAGTGACACGAGTCCCCATGTGTTGGTGTGTATTCAGGTTTAGGTCCCCACCGGGATATACAAACATGAACACACACACACACACACACACACAAACACGCACGCACGCGCACACACACACACGCACACACACACACACGCAGGCATCTTTTGTCAAATCTCTCACTGACAGCTGATGCAGTATTTCAACACAAGTTGTCATTCAAGTTATAAACGCTAATAAAAGCAGCAGAAGTTTCAGTGTGTGCTATAAAGACATTTAAACACTTCGCGCAGATCAAATCAAGTCCTGAATTGTTTGTTTATTTCACTTGAAAAGACGTTTCTTTTTCTCAGGCCACGCCGCTTCCAGTCGTACATCAGAAAACAGAGGTGAAGGAATTATATTCTGATGCCAAACATAAGTCACATGACTTCATGAAGAGCGTGAAGAGAGTGCCGTTGACTCACCTTCACCAGGTTGAGAATAATGACGGGTGATCCAAACCTCTGAAGCATCTGATCAAAGTGAAGCGCGGCCACATGAGAGTACGGGTCAGCCTGATCCACTGAAACACACACACACGGAACATGTTAACATGACTTTACACAAACTAAACAACAAGACAAACTCTGTGTGATCAACAGGTGGATGTGTTCTCGCGCTTTATGATCCACATTAATCCATAAAAACACAAGATCACAACTAAACTAAAAAAGATGAAATGACCAAACGAGAGCACAAAAATCATCAAAACCGTGTCCCAAACACGCCCCTCATCTGCCATTGGCTGACAAAAAGATAGTCCCGCCCACAAACTCTCTCTCTCTCACTTGACCTTCAAACAATCATGTTTTAAGCCCGATTCATTGACAACAACAAAAAAACACAAAATAAAAGCTGAATTTGACTGATAGCATCATTTCATTTGTGATAATATGAATATTTTGGCCTTGATCCTCATTCAGTGAGATTTGATTTCATGTGAGTTCATCTCCAAACACAAAATAAGAAGAATATCTATAGTGTACATCACGATCAGTAGTTTCTTATCACATCACCTGCAGCCACCTCGACCTCCAGACGTGACCCACACACGCACGCACACGCGCACGCACACACGCGCGCACACACACACACACACGCACACACACACACGCGCACACACACACACACACACGCGCACACACACGCGCACACA
>NC_079904.1:390860-397807 GCF_024868665.1 Triplophysa rosa | reverse complement strand
GCACACACACGGCCGCACACACACATGCACGCACACACACAGTCTCATGCGCACGCACACATATGCACACACACACACGCGGCCACACACACACATGCGCACACACACACGCGGCCGCACACACACATATGCGCGCACACACACAGTCTCATGCGCACGCACACATATGCACACACACACACACGCGGCCACACACACACATGAGCACACACACACGCGGCCGCACACACACATATGCGCGCACACACACAGTCTCATGCGCACGCACACATATGCACACACACACATATGCGCGCACACAGACTCATGCAAGCGCACACACACATGCGCACGTACACACACAGACTCACGTTCGTACACACACACATTCAGAGACTCATGCACGCACACACACACTCATGTGTACACATGCACACACACAGACTCACACACACACGCGCACACATGATTTCTGAGGTGAGTTATCAGCGGTGTGAGCCGCTGTGAATGACATGTCACTGTGATCCAGATGAGAAACGCTGAAATGAAATCTGAAGCAACAGCGAGACGTTCAGAAGCTTCAGTACATGAGAGCGTCTTTACTGACATCATCTGAACACGAAGAATAAGTCTGAGATTGAGAGTTGTCCATGTCAAGAACATACAGCACAAGATGGCATCACAGGTTTGGTGTTCTTCACGAGTGTACTGGTGTAAATGAACAGGAGGTTTTCTCTTACAGCGTATGGGAGGTTTGGGCATCATGGTGGAGATGTCCTGAGACCAGTGGAGAGGAACCGACCCTCGCACCTGAACACAAGATGAGAAACGACCTGACGTGAAGGACGTGATGGAGGAATCGTGGATAATCTGCTCTGTTTCAACCTCGTTCGCCACATCGCCCTAAAACACAAACACATCACACACATACACGGCTACATCATCAGAGGGTTCAGAGGTCACTGAAAGTAGTGAAGCTATTAAACGCACGTCTCAAGTTTGCAACATGGCAGATTTTTCAGTGTCAATCCAGAGAATGAGAGAGTCAGAATCTCTTCACGTTAAATATGAACATTCAAATGTTAATTCAGTCATTCTCTCATAAACTCATTGCTTCGGGCCAAAATACTTGATTCATGATCTATCTTCAGTGGTTCGGGCTCTTCTCCAGCACAGCAGATGATCTCTGAACAGTTTTACAGCCGTCACCTTCAGAGCAAACGAACATGACCCATCACACCAGCGTCTCTACCTCACAGTTTGCTCCTCTCTTCAGAAAGCGAGTCCCTGCGAAGCGGCTGGAGCGCCGGGCGATCAGAGTCACATGCGCCGGACGCCCGTAGATCAATAACTCTGAACATCTCAGTTTAAGAAATAAACACATGACATCGCATCATTCTGAGAGCCAATCACATGACTAACTGACACAAATAATGATGTCAAGTCAATCCAAAAAGAGGTTAAAGAGGCTAAAAACAGACTTTAAATCGGATTTAATTGATGGAGCTTGGAATAAAATGTGACCTGGATACTTTTTTACAAGCTTCACTCAAATATCTTACTCATGTCATGTTAATGTAAGAGATAATCCACAGCAAACCGTGGCGGCCAAGAACCCCCCGACGTGAAGCAGAGATTAGCCCGCTGAGGCCTCCACGTCGTGCGGCTAGCTGTGGATTATCACGCGTATACCATGGTCATTTGCAGTGTTGGGTGTAACTAGTTACTAAGTAATTAGTTACTGTAATTTAATTACTTTTCCTACTCTTATTTTTTCTGTAATTTAATTAGTTACTTCTGATGTAATTCAACTCAATACTGTGTGTAATATATGTGTGTGTGCAATAGTGGAACTGACATCGAAATTCAAAGTTGAACTTTAAAATCCTTAATGCTTTAATGTATAATTCTCACATTTGTAATACTTTGGTCAGTTAAATGATATTACTCTATGTAGTTTTATATTATTCATTTGAATGAATGAAAAGAGCCGTTTCATGTCTGTCCTTGAATCACTGAACTAATCAAGGTTGATGTAAGATGTAGAAAGTCATTAGTAATGAGTCATTAAATACTTTTTGGAGAGAGGCATCTGTACAGTAATGACAAATTACAGAGGCCAAGCAGCAATAAGCCAATAACACTAAAGAAGACAGAATGTTCAGCCAATCAAATTGAAGAAGACAGTCTGCAAGCGGGAGCTGACTGTGACTGTCGCTGCGTCCGAAATGGCATACTGTGACAGTACGCACTGAATTTGAATAAGTAGCTCCCTATCGGCCGTTAAAACAGTACCTTCTTTATAGTGTGAGTAGTATGAATAGATTTCGGACAGACATACTGCGTCCACCATGTGACCCGTATGCTCTTTGACCTGTGACGTATTAACAACAACCTACACGTGAGCGTTGATAAAAACATCATTTAGTCACGAGGAAGTCATTTATTGGCACTTACATTAAAAACAGAAGTCCGCCTTAAAGTTTTCCGCTATATTTATTTGATTTACTTTTGAAATGTGACCGCTGCTCAGCTCCCGTGGCATCATGGGATAGATAAGTAGTAGACCATCCGGGTATTTCTCGCCTACTGTTTTTTGCATACTGAGGTTTCGGACATACTATTCATGACTAGTACTCATTTTTGCCTACTATATAGTATGGAAGTATGCGATTTCAGACGCAGCGTGTGTGTAGTGAGATGTGAGAAGGCAAACATAACAAAGCCAACGGTTTTACAACAAAAATGATAAACGGTAAGAATTCAGAGATGCAAACTACTTATCTTTTGTGAATTCTGCCATTTTAAATGAAAACTTAGAGGTGTTTTGTCACATAATTTAATGTGCGTTCGACTTGACATGCCTAAAAACATAACATATAAGTTTATAGCATATAAGGCATACGATATGACTGTGTCTACTATAATCACAGGTAATGAAATGACCATTGACTTGTGTTTAACATATTAAAATAGTTGTTTGGCAAATGGGTCCTTTAATAAATAAATATGTCGTTCCAGCAATGTCCAAACAGTTTTTTCATTCTAGAAATGTCAAATGAGGTAATAATTTGCATATGGAAACGTGCACAAGAGAGTACCGGAACCTTTATCTTTGTGTATAGCAAACTTAAATCTAGCTGAAATCTAAATGTAGCTCACATGAACACGGAATGAATAAGGATACTGGATTGGCCACAGAAACCGTGGATGATGTACAGCAGCCAATCAGGATGCACGATATCTTTCACTTTCTCCAGCAGACGAACATTCCACACATATTTCGAGTAGGGTTCATTCCTCACGCCGTGCACAACTAAAACACACAAGACAAAGAAATGAACACGCAGATAGTATGTGTGAGGGTTTCAGAACAAAAACAAGAGACTGTGTGTTTTCAGGAGACCTTGAGTGGGCAGTCCCTCTTCTTCAAAGATGTCAAAACTCTCCTGACAGCGGCTGGTGTTGAGCTCTTCTGTGTCGCTCGGCTCACGGGACGTCTGAAGAACCGTCAGGTTATACTGCAGTGAATGACTCAGGTCGTAACTGTAACTGCAGGACAGAGGGTCAAAGGTCAAACACATTCACAAGACAAAAATAACATCACTCTTAATCTCCGAGCAGTGAGACGGATGACAGAACGCACTGTTGCCAGGCGACGGCGTGATGCTTCTAGAGACAAAAATGAGGAACTGATGTCAGATTAATGAGGTAATTTCATCAAAACTATACATATAATAACCCCATTTATAAAACATCACACTACATTTAACAAATAAAGTAAAAGTGTACATTATAGATTGAAAATGCTCAGATCTCAAAGTCCCTGTGAACCGGAAGTTGCGATCGTTTTTACTTCCGTATTTTGACGCATTTCCGAGTGAAATGGAATTTCTAATGAGAAAGATAGTGGGCGTGGCTTTCGTCTTTCTCTGCGATTTGATTGGATGTATAAAAACAGCCGTTGCATTGATTTTGAAATGAAACTGGCAGCAGACTGACCGTTGAAGGGGAGGAGTTAACGGATGCTCCGCCCATGCCGTCTAACATACGTCATTTGAGATGGATAGTCATTACAGGGCGGAAGTGCATTTTCAGATCTTAACTGAAGATTATGAGGGCACACGAATTTTAAAAAGAGAATGAGCCACATTGATCAACTATTGACAATAAACGCTGCAATATTTCATGAAAAAATAGGCATCCTTATTTTTAATTTCACTGGGACTTTAAAGATTCAGATATAACTGAAAGATCTGCGTGAACTAAAAGATGTGAGAGCCAAAAAATGAACAAAAATGAGAATTCTGTCATCATTTATTCATCCTCATGTCATGTCAAATCTTTGTGAGTTTCTTTTTTCTTCACAACACAGAAGGATGACTAAACAGGATAAAAACTATAAAGTGTATTCGTCATGGGACTAAAACTAAAAATCGCCGACAAAATTAACACTACGTGTGTTTAACACTACGAGTTTTTTGGAACAATGGACATCGTGAAAAGCGCTATATAAATAAAATTTAATTTAATTGATTTTTTAAATTAATTTAGGCTAAACGGCCCCTTTTAAACTTTACATAAACATAGTTTGAACAAGTGATTTATATCATGTGACATACACATGTAGAGTCACTTCGTAAATGTAAAAATATGAGTGGACTGAAGAAACAAGGAAAAGCACAAGAGGACAGAGAGAGACAGATGAAATCTTATTTCCATTAGAATGTGTGAGGTCACCACATGCTGAACTCCTGACACATTCAAAAAGACCTTCATGACAAATGATGAGAGTGTGTCTACATGCACGACCACACACACACACGCATAAACACACAAACACGCACGCACGCGCGCACACATACACTAACACACGTGCACGCACAAACACACGCATTAACACAAACACACACACTAACATAAAAGACACACACACAGACCCACCTGAAGTAGAAGTTACTGGACAGATCCACATTCTGGAATATTCTCACATATCTGTGAAAGAAAATTCAATAAAAATGATTTTCCATGTCAGAGTTGATGACTTTAAATACGCTGTGATATTTTAATGAATATTGTTCCATTGGTTCCCGATTCTTTCAGAATAAATCAGATAAAAGCATCAGCTACATGCCTAAATGTCACTAAATGTGTCAGAAACACAGTCACTTCTCTCATGTAACACTAACAGATACAGTATAAGCATTAAAGGGTTCAGGTGAAAGTGCTTATTTTGACCTAAACACAGAGTCGGCTTACATGAGTCAACAGTAACACGCTGTACTCCAGCAAGAACTCTGTGTTACTGTACATCTAACACACACACACACACACACACACACACACACAGGGACGGACGGAAAGGTGTGCATCCTGAGATCAGGGTGACCTACTGCAGCAGGTGCAGGTGTGTGTGTGTGTGTGTGTGTGAGAGAGAGAGTAAACATTCTATGTTGGGAAATAAACAGCCAGCATACTATCTGTACTATGTAGCTCAGTGTGCGATTCTTGATTCTGTGCACATGTGACATTTGGATGATCTATTACGAGCCAAACTCATGTCAATATAAGAATAAAAACATGAGAAACATCTGTGTGTGTGCGTGTGAGCTCACCGGGCTTCATCAGGGTGTGTAATTCTGACCGAATCATTGGGAATGTAGATTATATTAGTGTCCTCAATCTTATATATAGAGTGACCGCCGATATCGGCCATTTTACGGCGTTTTGTGATCAGCACGATGTAGTAACCCTCCAGAAAACGCACGAACCCTGAAAGACAAAGATTTGATTATATTGAGTGTGTTTCAATCTGAAAGGCTGTTTAATCACAAACACACATCAGTCAACTGGAGTCTCTTCATCGCAGATTCATATTCAAACACACGTTCATCATCATTCAAAAGCACGGTCCAGTAAATCCAGCTGGATATTCACACAGATCACACGTTTGTTGGTTGCGTCAGTGTTTTCTGTGCTCTAATGTGTTGACGACTGAATGCATTATTGCTCTTCTGTTGAAACAACATCCACAGGACATTTACCAGCATGTGAAAGGTTTAATGACGGGATATGACTTTGTGCCGTGATGCCCGCGGGTCAGACAAACACATCTATTAAAAACAAACGTATGCCACAGAAACACTCCCCTCTTTGGAAAGTCATGAATGTGGTGTGGAGGTTGCATAAGATGTCATTTCGATGTCTAACCTGACCCTAAAACTAGGATGCGTGTCAGGGAAGTGGGTCATGACCTCCAGCTTATGGCTTGTGTATTCTGACCGGTCACATACGTGAGCAAACACGAATCTTTACCACAAAACACACACACACACCAGTGATGATGAGGATGATGTGTAAGACAAAGACATAAACCTTTCAACTGTATTTCAACACACAGAAACACCGCATGACATCAACGTTCACATGCAAAACAAACTCTTAAACAACAGCATCAGATGTGCATCATGCTATAAGAATTAAGAGTTCAGTCAATATAAAACAGACCATGTTCAAACGTAATTCTGGTCTTTTAAACACACAACGCTCTTTTCATAAAAACTCTTTTTATTCTGCATGGACTCAAAAAGAATCACAAAGATTCAATGAGAAACGGTTTTGTTGATGTGATCCGACAGCAGTTCAGTCGTGTTACCATGAAACACTTGAACATAAAGACCAGTTTATTCAAACTTAAGTTGTTCACAAAAACTACTCGCAATCAAATCTAACCGTTCACACATTTGTCGACACAATACAAATTGCACGGACGTGGTGTGTACAAATGTGATTTTTGTGGTTTTTGCTTTTTAGATTCAATTCAATGAAGTATATTAAAGTGCAAACAGAAGAAACATAAAAACTGTATAGAAATAAGAAAAGACAAATGATAAGCTGGAAAATTATTCAAACAAATAAACAACAAACAAAATACAGTAGAACACAGCAGAATGGAACGGAATAGTACG
>NC_079904.1:348614-390760 GCF_024868665.1 Triplophysa rosa | reverse complement strand
GAGAGAGAGAGAGAGAGCTTGTGAACTGTTGGTGTAACCAGCAGAGGGAGACAGAGGATAATCATTCTTGATCTTCTCTGCAGGTTCCTCGTCCTCTTGCCATGAAAAAAGAAGGTATTCAGACCCGTAAGCGCAAACCTAAAAATATCAACAAGTCCAACTCTGGTGAGTGCAGAATTCTCCATGATCAGATCAAATCATTCAGCAACTTACTGACCATGTAAACGAATCTTGAACGTGTGAAATACATCGGTGTTGATGACCTGTGTGTGTTTTGAAGGACCGTCCGGCTGTGATGTTCAGACACCCGGCGCTGTGAGCTCCAGTCCCACAGAAGAACCGAGACCCATCAAGACCGAACCAGACTCACTATCTCTCTACACACATCACACTATACACACACAGGTCAGAACACAACAGACACCTTTGCATTGATTTATCGATCAGGGGATTTTACTTCAGAAACTCACGTGTCTGTCTCTTCAGGTGTCTGCAGTGCCTGCATATCTGGGAAGCCAAAGTTCTGCTCTGAAACTCTCTTCGAACGGATCATCCGCCTCCAAGAGTGAAGCGTGGAACAGTCTGATTCTGAGCTAACCTCAAACACAAACCCCTCTGTAAGACCATCTGGTGATCACCCGGCGTTAGAAACACAAACACACAGCAGTGTCTGAATTCAGAAGGACATCCAGGATTTGGATTCACGTGTGATTCAGAGAACAGCAGCGGATCGTAAGAACGTCATATAACATGAAGACGTAATTCAAATGTTCCATCGGTGGAGAGGATCATTTCAAGCTGAACGTGAGCTTTCTTCATCTTTAATCAAAGTGATTTTCAAATCATTTCAATGACACTCATTTGCCACGATCACCTAGAGGGCATCTAAACTTTTAAAGGTGTCCAGCGGGACTGTGGATTTATTTCCGTGGTTTGTTTTCTGGTAAAATACACAAGTAATATTGGGTGTTTCCGCCATGCTTCACAGTCAGATTATTTCTGTACATATGACAATCTGGGGGTGACAACATGGATTCTAATCAGTCTGTCAGACATAGAGGAAACTAGCAAGCACCTAGCTATGCCCTAGCAACCCTGCAGTACGCTATAGCAACAAACCAGCATTCACCAAAGCAACCACCTGAATCCACTGACATTGTGATGTGTTCAGCACAAACTCCGTCTTTCAGTCCCGTTTGGTGCTACAGAAGTGTGGTGTGTGTCGAGTCTTTACAAACATCATCCACATGAAGATGAATCACTCCTGCTGGACACCACTCCATCCTCACAGCCTCTATCGTTCGTCATGTTTATCATCATCATGATCTCGCTCATCAGATAGTTTCAAAATAAAGCCATTTGATAGATTCAGTTCCCAATTCATCTCTGTTTGAAATCCAACCTGTAACTTTTCATTAGCAGCAAAGACACTGTATTGATAGATAAGTACTGACAGTAACTTCCCTAGAACATTTTGATTCAACTTTGATAAGTTCTGTTTAATACTTCTGTTCAAACTCCTGATATCACAGCTGAATTTCTGTAATTGCAATTTTACTTGTTGTGTTTATGATAATGAAGTCAACAGGGCTGAAGTTTTCCTTTCTGAACAGATGACCTGACATTTCTTTTCTAAGCCGATTCCCCTTATAAACCTTTGAAAGCTTTTCTCACTCACCTGTAAAGAAAACTCTACTTATAATTCTTTGCTTGTGTCATTGTGTAGTAATGTTATGTATTGAAGTGTGTGTAAAACAATTCACTCCATGTTTAACTATTGTGCTACTCAACATATTTGTACATTCGATGAAAGGCTTTGACTCTTGTTTTCATTCAGAGAGAGCAGTGAAGCTTTCCATGTATTCTACCTTAAAGTTCTGACGAACAGAATTAACCTTTAAAACATTAAAACGTTGGCTAACTAAATCATTTTCTGTCCATCCATAAACTGTTACGATCGTATAAGAATGAGCGATCTTGTAATAAATCTGTCTAATAATCTCTTCACTATTTACGAGCATGCCGGTGTTTATAACGCCTCCTGACGTCATCAGAGACCGGATCGAATGAGCGACTCCGACAGCTGTTGGTCCCGCCTATCTGCGTATGGGCGGGGCATCACGCCAGTCGCTCTCGTCGCCCATTGGTCGCTGCGCTCTGAGCCCATGACGTATCAGCCAATCAAAGGCGTCAGATGATCGTGTGAGTGAGGATTGTGAGGATGATAGAGTGTGACGAGTTGAGCTCGTCTGTTCTCAAACGCATCATCATCGTCATCATTAGTGCACGTGCACACCTGAAGAAATGGACATTCTCAAGTCTCTGGGACACCCGGAGGAAATATTTAACCTTTTTAAATATAAAATAGGAGGCTTTCGTTCTGTCATGCCCAAACTGGATTACGTAAGTAAATGCATTTTCAGTCTCGAAAAATCGGTCTCGCATGCATGCATGTACAGTACATGCTTTGCAAATGTATGTTATAGTGCATGTCAGTTTTTTCTATATACTATAATAAAGTCGAGACGTGCAGTATGTAGATGTGTTTGCAGTAGTGCGGTATTCTAGCATTTTACACTTGACCATTAGTTTGATTGATGAGAAGGTGTGCATGAGCAGTCAGTGTGAGCATCAGATGGATTGGATTTAATCCTGGATTTGTTCCCGTATCTAATATGTATAGAGGAGAGTAAGAGGTTAGTGTAAACAGACAGGAGATTTGTCTTCTATAATAAGATTTGACGGATGGAGGCGTCAGTCAGGGGGACATGACAGCTAATCCCCATCCAACACACAGAGAGAGAGAGAGAGACAGACAGACAGATACATACAGACAGACACATGCATGCATACAGTATATATGCTCTATTCATATGTACCGCTAGATGTCGCTGCAAGCCGCTAGATGATTTCAGTGTTGTTGGTTTGATAGGGAAACATGTTGTGTTGTGTAAATTTGCTTTTATAAATATTTATTACACGGCTCATTTGAATGCTTGATTCTGATTGGCCAGTCGCGACATTCCAACGTTCAAAACTAATAACACCCTGTAACCCGGATGCTGCAAATCATTTTGAGAGGGGCAGTTTAATATTGCACAAAAATCATCATAAATATGTCTTTTAATGACATATATGACATTATATTTACAAATGATTAAACCAAATCGCCTGTTCGTGACGTTTGAACGTCGTTTCTTACTTTAAAACCGGAAGGTCTGCATTCGGTAAAAATGAGCTGATAAAATATTTCAAATTCACATTTCATGTCGAGTTTTTTCTCATGTGTGAAGTAGGCGTGTAATAAGCGGGGTACTGTACAAGCAGCCGCTGTTATCCTGAAATGAGCCCCTTGAGTGAGACACAAGACCCTCCGCTTCACGTCCTGATCACACTGTCGGGGATTATTTCTGCCATAACAACCGGCTGCCTGGACATTATCACTTACATAAATAATTCAGCAATCCAAGATGTGCATACATGTTGTAATAAATGTATCAAGTTGTGGCACAGAATTTTAAAAATATTTTTTGTATTTTAACATTTAACAATAAAATGCATTCAACAATTAGTCAAATGTACTGAAAACTGTTTACTGGGTGTGCAGATCGTTTGTTTTATTTCATAGTTTCAGTGACTTTCTTACTTTCCTACGACAGATTCTCCAAAATGGCTATATAAACAATAAGTGGGCGTGTCCAAACTTTTGACTGACACTGCACACTTGACACATTTCCTTGCGACTTTGTCGAAAACATGCGTTTGTTTTACGATAAAAACGGGGCGGGGAATTTAACGGCCAGCCAATAAAAACAAAGCATGAGGGTCTCACTGCGTTAAAACTGCGCGTTCAGATCAGGTTACTGTGTGTGCGCGCTCGTTCACATTACTTAGCTCGCGTGTTTGTGAGCAAAACGCCCCGCACTGCCCATGCGCTTCAACTTCCCCAAACTCAATGACTTCTCAAGGAGTCTCCGAGTTTTGATCTGCACTGTATTCTTCAGATAAATGCGCATTGGAGCGAGAATTCATGTGCACATGGCCGGAGTTTGTGGCAAAAGCGCCGCGTCGCTGTCGGTGCTCAAGCGCTCGTTCTCGCTGCGCGCTTCCCCGCGCTCGGTGCTCGCCGGCGGGCGGCGGAGCGCGCAGGAAGGGAGGCTGGTGAGTCTTCCTCCTCACCCGTTCAGGGCTCACCGACACCCCGCGTATGTGTGTTTCTCCTGTCAGGACTCCATGAGTGACACGCTGCGGACCTGCTACGCGTATCTGAACCAGACGAGCCGGAGCTTCGCGGCGGTGATCCAGGCGCTGGACGGAGAGTTACGGTAATGAGACGCGTGTCACACCGGTGCTCCTGTCAACAAACACAACCTTTCCTCTACCGCATTTACTGTCAACACGCGTGAAATGTTGCTTTATTGAATTGCGCGTGGGTTATGTTGCATCATGGGAATCCGTAAAGTGACATTTGATTCGGAACAGAACAGGTTTTTGTTCGCTGTGCTTTTATGAAATAAGAAACCTAACAATATTACTTAATAAACTGACATTTTTTACATTTCTAAAGTGACTCTTGTTCAAGGCCTTCAGACAGATTCTAAAAGTTGATCCAGCCAGGATTCTTTTAACTAATGGTATATCCTAAGTTATTTTAGGACTATAGACTCTATTGTCAGCAAGTCATTCAGTGTCTGATGGTCATGATCACTAATAAAGCAGTGTTGGGTGTAACTAGTTACTGTAATTTAATTACTTTTCCCTGGAAAGAGTAAAATTTAATTCGTTACTTCTGATGTGATTCAACTCAATACTGTGTGTGTGTGCAATAGTGGAACTAGTGTTGTCACGATCAGTGTTGGGTAAGTTACTCTGAAAGGTAATTAATTACTAGTTACTAATTACACATTCGATAATGTAATTAGATTACTGTACAAGTTACTCTCTTCAAAAAGTATTTAATTACTTATTACTAATTACTTTCTATATCCTACATCAACCTTGATGAGTTAAGTGATTCAAGGATAGACATGAAACGGCTCTTTTAATTCATTCAAATAAATCATATAAAACTACAAAGTATTATTATTAATTACAAATGTGAGAATTATACATTAAAGCGTGGATTTTAAAGTTAGACTTTGAATTTTGATGTCAATTCCTCTTCTGCACACACATATATTACAGAAAGTATTTAGTTTAATTACATCAGAAGTAACTGTAATTAAATTACAGAAAAATAAGAGTAATCCCTTACTTTACTTTTTCAAGGGAAAAGTAATTAAATTACAGTAACTAATTACTTAGTAACTAGTTACACCCAACACTGGTCACGATACTGGAATTTCTAACTTCGATACAACACCTAAACAGATATCGATATTCGATACCACGGGGAAAAAACTTCCATAACAATAAGGCCCTAAATTTTTTACATTTTATTTAAAGTTAAATTGAACAAGATTAGACAATGAGGTATATTTTTACATTATTTATTAATTGTTAATCTAATGTTCATTTTACGAATACATTTATTATTTAAAATCAAAGTTGTATTTGTCAGTATTAATGGACCAGAGCTTACATAAATAGTTGTATTTTTTAACTAACATTTAAAGAGATAAAAAAAAACTTGAACAAATGTATTGCTCATTCTTTGTTCGTTAATGTTAGTTAATAGCCTACATTTATATGATTACAATTTTTTTATTTGGCTTTTATTCACATTTAATCATTGATCAGCACACATAGACAGAAACGCAAACTTTAAACGCAAGAACTGTTGCAGAGACTCGCACTGGCCATCTTTCTGACATTAACATCGTTTAACCGGAGCGAACGAGACGAGTGGGTGAAATCATTGATGAGCGCGCGTAAAGACAGAAACGAGTGCATTAAACACGAGAATGAAACGAGTGGATGAGATGATTGATGAGCGCACACACATAGAGCGCGATGGTGAACATGGGAAGCGTAACGAGCGTTCACCAAGCGCCTGATGTCTTACTGAGACTCTGCACTGGCCATCTTTTCTAACATGAACACTTTTTAACTGCCCCAAACGAGTCAAGTCTGTGGGAGGAGGCGGGGCTCTGTTGACACAGCGTTCACGTGCAGTGCGTGTCAACTCACTGTCGGAAAAAAGAGAAAGAGAGCGGGAACGCGCAGCTGGTATCGATACGTGTGACATGCGTATTGGAACCGTTTCAGATTTTTCAGTATCGAAATATCGATATTTTTGACAACACTAAGTGGAACTGACATCGAAATTCAAAGTTGAACTTTAAAATCCTTAATGCTTTAATGTATAATTCTCACATTTGTAATACTTTGGTCAGTTAAATGATATTATTTGAATGAATGAAAAGAGCCGTTTCATGTCTGTCCTTGAATCACTGAACTAATCAAGGTTGATGTAGAAAGTCATTAGTAATGAGTCATTAAATACTTTTTGGAGAGAGGCATCTGTACAGTAATCTAATGACACGGTTGAATATGTCATTAGTAACTAGTAATGAATCAGTTTTTCTGAGTAACTAGCCCAGCACTGGCTATAAGAACGTGTGCGATGTGTCCTGATAAATGAAAGGTGACAGGTACAGGTCAGCTCAAGGGGAAGTTTGACAGTGGCATGAATGATTTGTGTAAATATACATGAATTCAGTGCAGTCTGTGAGACTGATGTAATGTTGTATTTCTCACGGACAGACATGCCGTGTGTATATTTTATCTGGTTCTGCGAGCCCTGGACACAGTAGAAGACGACATGACCATCCCGCTGGAGCAGAAGGTTCCGTTACTGCACCACTTCCACACGTTTCTGTATCAGCCCGACTGGTGCTTCACCGAGAGTAAAGAGAAGGACAGACGCGTGCTGGAGGATTTCCCCACGGTCGGACCATGTCTTCTGCAAAGCGCTTCATGGTTTACTTGGTGAAAATCTGACCGTGTTGAACATGTCTCTGCAGATTTCTGTGGAGTTCAGGAATCTGGGACCGGAGTATCGCGACGTGATCTCAGATATTTGTCATCGGATGGGAGTGGGCATGGCAGACTTTCTGGAGACGAAAGTGGGATCCATGAAGGAGTGGGACTGGGTAAACATTTCACACGTGTTCATCCGCTTGCATGGGTTCTGCTCATGCCTTTCTGACATTCTGTGTATGACTCTTGTTGGTGTGTGTCTAGTTGCTGAAGTGTTTGAGTGTGAACCGTCTCTTGTGTGTTTGTGTAGTACTGTCATTATGTGGCGGGTCTGGTCGGGATCGGGTTGTCTCGACTCTTCTCGGCGTCTCAGCTGGAGGATCCTGAGGTGGGACGGGACACAGAACTGGCTAACTCCATGGGTCTGTTCCTTCAGAAGACCAACATCATCAGAGATTATCTGGAGGACCAGCGAGAGGGACGAGCTTTCTGGCCTCAGGAGGTACAACACCACACAAAACTTCACTGCATCTTAAATCTCTTACACAATTCTTGGATTTTCATGACTATGCCTTAAAAATAGACTTGCTGCTGATATGTAGTTTAATAAAGAATCGTTTTAATGATAAATAAATATTTACTTGTTTGATAGATGACAGTGTTCACCAAATGATAGATCCTTGACAATATTTGTTTAGTTTTTAACTAGTAGCAATGCTTCTGGATACTTGTATTATTATATTTGTTTGTAGTTTAAATGAACGAAACTTCTCACAGGCATACTGTATCTGTGTCCCTCTGAAACTTTTAACGGTCGTGTCATGGTTTTGGAAATCAACCGCTCTGTATTATTTGTGTGTCACAGGCCTGGAGTCAGTTCACATCACGTCTGGAAGATTTCGCTCATCCTCAGAACCTGAGCTCCGCCCTTTCCTGTCTGAACCTGCTGGTGACAGACGCGCTCCGTCACGTCCCTGATGTCATCGCGTATCTGTCCCGCCTTCGCAATCAGAGCGTCTTTAACTTCTGTGCCATTCCTCAGGTACCCGCAGGAGATCTCCGTGTCCTTGAACTCTTACGCTTAATCATGCAGCTGAAGAAGTCCTGTGGTTACTAGAACAGCTAAATTCAAATAAACACCAATAAAACATGAATGGCGTTAAAATGAGGTGAAACTTTTCAGCCCGCGACCCCCCAAATAACAGTGCCGGTGACTCGAGACCCCCACTATCTTCAGAGTTGGTTGAAGTATACAAACGTTGCGTGCAAATGCGCACATGCACCTATTCTACCCAAACGTGCATAATGCCAGCACAAAAGAGCACAGTCTAACATCATATTCTTTTATAGTTATTTACTCATTACTTTACTTGTTGTCATACATAAACTATGAACTATTACTGCAGACGGTCGAACTGATTGGACTGCTGATGGATGTTCGGCCTCTTTTGGTACCTGAGGACGATGGCCTTTCTGTCTGCGGCACTTCTCCGCTGGCCTCCATGCGTTGACTTTGGTCGATATTAATCAACGTTTCATTTTGACAAATAAGAATATCCTAAACTTAAAGCCAGAAAATTGATCTGCGTGCACATGAGACTGTTTAACGTGGTGCTGTAAATGGACTTGCTGCGCCTGACCTAATGTGGTTGCTAAAGTAATCGTTAATGTGACGTACTCGCCTCAGGGGTCATGATCGAGGGGGAGGAAATTCCTAACACCGTGTCTACACCGGATGCGGCGCAACAATCCCATTAGAACAAGCCGTTTTTATTTGCCTGGTTTTGTTTTGAACGTATATTTTGTTACACTAATTGATTACATACGCTGTTTCTAATACTAAAAAAATGATTTCTGGAAATCATCTTGCGACCCCGCCCTCGCGACCCCTGCTTTGGGAACTCCTGCTGTAGATGCTGATTGTGCTCGGCCTCTTTTAGTCTTCTTCTTTTCTGATCTTGTCATCTTCAATGTTTTCATGGTTTGTGGTTTTCTTACATCCTCCTTTTCACTGCAAACATAAACTCTGTCCTTAACATCTTGTTTTGTTTTATAAAGCGGTCAGTTCTGGTCCTTGATTCTGATTGCCTGAGCCGAGTTCTAAGCCATTGTAAAATACCCCCATAACCCACTGCTTCTTGGGGCTTAAATTTATCACCGCCTTCACCCTCAGAGTCAGTACGGTTCCATTGATGTACAAATATTCATGTAGCAGACACA
This sequence comes from Triplophysa rosa, assembly GCF_024868665.1. Lineage (NCBI taxonomy): Eukaryota > Metazoa > Chordata > Actinopteri > Cypriniformes > Nemacheilidae > Triplophysa > Triplophysa rosa. The sequence goes on along the minus strand of NC_079904.1, from coordinate 381,619 downwards.
GCATTTAACATCAGTCGATATCATCTGATCGAACATCTCCACTGATGCTTTCGCAGACATGATAGAAAGACCTGCGGCTTTAGTTTCAGACGGAAAAATCAATCTGGACTGTGTTAGGACCGTGTTGTCAGGAATGTGTCCTTAAAGTGTTTCATGAGGAATATTGTTTACAGTATTAAACTGATGCATTACACACTATATTTGAACATAATTATTTGCTATTAGGGTATTGCACTTAATTCCTCTATAAAGTACAGAGATGCACTGTGGTATTTTCATTCCATTTTGGATGTGGTACGTTTATTTTTAAAAGTGTTTTGAAGTGAAATGTAAATACAAAGCACAACCATGGGTTGTTTTAATTTTGGTCTTGAATTTTAAGGTTAACTTCTAGGAATCTTATGATGTGCTTTTCTTATGTTCTTTTTGAAATATTGATGTACGGCTTTAATTTAATTTCAACATTTCTGACTTCCATTCAGTTTTGCAAATGTTATTTAGGCTTTTATTTGTTTGAATAACCAGTGATGTTGTAATAGTTTTGTTTATCTGTAATGACTTTGTGTTGTATTGTTGCAGGTGATGGCGATAGCAACTCTTTCAGCGTGTTACAACAATCCTCAGGTGTTTCAGGGTGTGGTGAAGATCCGTAAGGGTCAGGCTGTGACTCTCATGATGCAGGCCACAAACATGAGTGCTGTTCAGAGTATCATCACACAGCACAGTCAAGAGGTGTGTGTGAGAGAGAGGAAGGAAGGAAGGAAAACAGTCATGATTCCTTTGACTTGCACATTTTAAATGCACGAGTGTTTTGACATCAGTGTGTTTGATGTCCTGACATCGCCTGCAGACGGGTAAATGATCTGTTTACCGCAGTAATTCTTATCCTGTGTAATCTCATCCTCTCCCACAGATCCTACAGAAAGTGTCCATGACAGATCCCTCTCGAGAGAAGACGCTGTGTATCCTGACTGTGATCCGAGAGAAGAGTTTGTCTCCGGCCGCTCTGTCCTCGAGAGCACATCACCTGTCGCCCGTCTATGTGTCAGCGGCCATGCTGCTGGCGGCTCTCAGCTGGCAGTATCTCAGTGCCACCTCGGGTCAGCCACCAGGGGGCGCAGACATGCAGGGACACTGACACTGACTGGACGTTAACACACAGACACGGAGAGCGTCCGGTATCTGCTCATATCCACCCGCTCTTCACTTGAGAGGGAGTTTTAATCTCATGAAATTGTGACTTGACTTGATTTCATTTCACCACAAAGTCAAAAGGGAAACGTTTCTGTTTCGCTGAGATTTGTTTTTGTGCTCGGACGAATCATCCTTAACTTCAAGGATAATAGTGTAATGTTCTCATTCCTGGGAGATTTTAACTCTCATGAAACGGGTTTTGATTATATTTGTTTTATTCCGTTGTGTGAAGCCCCTCCGTGTCACATTTCACCCCTAAACAAAAAGAGAGAAATAAGAAGTCCATTGAAGGATTAAAGTGTTGAAGTGTATCTGGAAGTGTTGCTGTTTGATTTTGGGGCGTTTAAGAACACGCGCATATATATATATATATATATATTGAATTGAGAATGGAATGTTTGATGTGTGATACACGGCGGTTTGGCCGTACAGCAGACGACAGTAAAGTGACCTTAAGATTCAGCTTTTATGTAAAGATCTTTGTACATATGCAGATGTCAACTGATTTAGATTTGCTAGTTTGTAATGTGGGAGTTTGATTTGTAAATAAAAGATCAAGTATGTTTACAAATAAGATTTTGTGTTTATTTATACCGTGATTTAATATCTCATTGATGTCTGGGAGAAATAATTGAGATATGGTGAACAAAGGGAAACGTTCTTCAGATATTTCTCCTGAGAGTCAGAAATGTGTCTGTCGTCAGAGTTTGAGGAGAGATGTCAACAGATTTGTCAACAGATCTCAAGATCAACTCAAACATTTCTCATCGCATTGACTCGAATCCAGATGATGTCACCTCTTCAATCTACATTCATTTACACCTCCAGACTCTTCATGTGTCGCAACAATGACACTCCCCTTTCATTCTCTTTCAAGCTATTTTATGAGAAACATCTGAGACTCCTGAGCTGTGAAACATGTTCCTCTGGGAGTCGCCTGTGTCCCCTTAGCAACGCCTTAGTAACCCCGGCAACGCTCCAGAAGCCACCAAATCATCACCAGCATCATGGCTGCAAGTTTTGCAGGTAGACCGTAGATTGTCAAACCCTGTCATGGATCAGAAGTATTTGTCATGTTCGACTGTGAGGAGAGCTTGTCAGATGTTTGTCAGCGAGACATGATTCTGATGATATAATGGAGAGATGTTGTTCATGCAGACGTTTACAGTTTCTCAGACTTTTGGACTTTCGTGTGTCTGATGACAGCACCTGACCGTCTGTCACATGACGGTGTGGTTTTTAAAGCAGACGGTTGAGCAGCGTGTCATTCTGTGAATCCGTGCGCTCTGACAAACTCTGATCAGGTACTGTAAATCGGTTTCTGCTCACATTTCTTTCAGCGTAAAGAACAAACCTGATATTTGTATTTAACCTCAAGAAATGATTGTGAAGTGATTCCATTTCAGCAGATTTCCACTTTTTGTTGTTGTTGCACTTTAGCTGAACTTTTCTGAAATTGAGTGTTTAGTTAAAGGCAGAAATATCTCAACAGTGCAGAAGCCAGGCATTTCAGTGATGCAAACAGAGTTTATTAGATTTTTACTTTCACGCTTAAATTTGGCGTTTAAACTTGTTTTAAGATGCATATTTAATCTGAGGTTATCTGAGGAACAAGTATCAGATCTGCTTGTCTTCTTCAGGATGAATGGTGTACATCTGCTGTGTCTGTTCTGCGTGCTGTCCGTCACCTGGGCACGCCCACAATTCTCCACATGGTCACATGACATGATCAACTACATCAATACAGCCAATAGCACATGGACGGTAAGAGAAGTGATGATGATGATGGAAGATCTGCTGTCTGTCACACCTGTCGTGTCTCTCTGTCTTTCTCTCTTCCTCTTTGTTTTGTTTCTCACTCATTTTCACTTTCTGTCTTCACAGGCTGGTGTGAGTTTTCAGGATGTGGAGTTCAGCTCTCTGAAGTCTCTCTGTGGAACTCTACTGAGGGGACCAAGACTGCCGTATACGTCAGTAATATACTGTATCTGAATCGTCTGAATATATATGAACTCTTCTTAAACTCTAAAGTTCATTGCACTCTTTAAAAAAGGTATTCGATGCTATAGAAGAACCTTTTTTGTCTAAATGGTTCAATAAAGAACCTTTCTGTTTCACAAGTTTCTTTGTGGTGAAAAAAGGTTCATCAGAATATGAAAAGGTATAAAGAGATGGATCTTTAAAGAACCTTTGACTAAATGGTTCTTCTATGGCATCGCTGCCATATGTACATAAAGTATTATTAAGTGATGACGGACACACTGAGGTGTTTATGTAAACATAAAATAAACAAATATTCAAACATTGAAGTGTCCAAATAAAACATTTGAAGAGTTTGGGTCCAAAATGAGATCAAATTCATGATTCAAAAATCATGTGTTTTATTGTGTTAGTTAGATGTATTTGTTGAGTCATTATGGCAGTTTGATTGAGATTAATTGGAATGCACAAGAAAAAAATCTCAGTTTGGAACCAAACTCTTCATTTCCTTTTGAATGTTTGTCGAGAGAACATGGCAAACACATGACAGGAGTACTGGTGGCGTTAAAGTTCCTGTGGATAAAACCATTGTGTTTATTTGTGTTTTCATTCTTCAGAGTAAAACACGCGGCCAACATGAAACTGCCCGACACGTTTGACCCGCGGAGTCAGTGGTCTTACTGTAAAACTCTCGGTCAGATTCGAGATCAGGGGAACTGCGGCTCGTGCTGGGTGAGATCTATCATCACACGCGTGTGCGTGTTTAAAGCTTTCAACTCAAGGGTGTGTGTTTTAACCTCCGCAGGCCTTCGGTGCGGTGGAAGCCATCTCTGACCGCATCTGTATTCACAGTAAAGGAAAAGTGTCGGTGGAGATCTCGGCTGAAGATCTGCTCTCCTGCTGTGATGAATGTGGATTTGGGTACGTCACATCCAACAGCAACGTCTCGGATGTTTCTCATAAGATAAGAAACATTCAATCTGTGAAGAAACAGGAGAAACATCTGAGATGAAGTTTGAAGGATGATTTGATGTGGCGTTTTTATGAGGCAGGTGTTCTGGAGGTTTTCTGGCTGAAGCGTGGCAGTACTGGACTACATCTGGTTTGGTGACTGGAGGTCTTTATAACTCCAACGTTGGTGAGTTTGGACACTGAACCTCATTAGAATACCATTCAGTCGTCAGCAGTGTAGTTGCGATTCACGTCCGTGCCTGTAGGTTGCAGACCGTACACCATTCCACCCTGTGAACATCACGTCAACGGCACGCGTCCTCCGTGCACGGGTGAACACCAAACTCCAAAATGCAACGCCGAGTGTCTTCCTCAGTACAGTGTGCCATACAAAAAAGACAAACACTTTGGTGAGTACGTGTGAATCTTCATTCCCATCCAACAGAAGTTCTCTTAAAGATGTTCTCGTCGACACAGACACTGAATCCAGACCTGTTCTCTGTTTCCCCTGCAGGACATAAATCATATAACGTTCCCTCCGATCAGCAACAGATCATGACGGAACTATACACCAACGGTCCGGTGGAGGCGGCGTTCACCGTCTACGAGGATTTTCTGCTTTATAAGACAGGTCAGAAACCACCACCTCACGGCTCTTACTGCTCTTGATAAATCACTGCTCCGTTGAGTTTCTGATGATTTGTCAGGTGTGTATAAGCACGTGACGGGCTCGGCACTGGGAGGTCACGCTGTCAAGATTCTGGGATGGGGAACTGAGAATGGAACTCCTTACTGGCTGGTCGCAAACTCCTGGAACAGTGACTGGGGTGACAAGGGTATGAAACAAATCCCACAGAACACTCTAGCAAACACATGTACACCGGGAATGATGGCACCTTTTTCTTCTGTAGGATATTTTAAGATCTTAAGAGGACAGAATGAGTGCGGGATTGAGAGTGAAATGGTTGCTGGGATACCGCAGCTGTGAGGGCGGAGCCACGTGAACATCTCACCTGTGATGGACCTCAGAATACAGATTCAACAGTTGATTTCACACATGTGTTTTGGCATATTCACATGGAAAATAAGAGAAACACACAGTTTAAATTCAAAACTAAATAGTTTTAACAGTCCAATCGTACATTATGTTTTTTTATTTGAATAAAACAAATACAGCACATTAAAACTGTGTTATTAACATCTATTGTGTCGTCATCTCTTATCAAACTGTTAGAATGGTTGTAATAAACTGGATCATTATTTGGAAATCAATGTGGTTATAATTTAACACTAGTTAATAATAGACACAAATGTGATAGATCATGAATCAACCCTGTCAATACAATTCTTGATTTTCCTCCAGAGTAAAGAATATTGTTCACATGTTGGAATATTGTTTAATAATTGAAAAATTATTTGAAGACATTTTATGAACACTTTTAAGTTTTATTGAAAACCACAGCAGGCCTGGGCCCGGTTGCATAAAGCACCTTAAGTTTTTCCCTTAAGTATGACACTTAAGGGGTGATTTCCCTTTACCAAAGACAATAGGAGAATAACTTAAGGTATACTTGAGGACACGCTTAAGGGAAAATTACACTTAAGGTGCTTTATGCAACCGGGACCTGACCCCTCCAGAACCAGTATCACCTAGACTCCTCATTGTCCACGGGATCGTACGTCAACGCCGCCGCCATATTGGTGAGGGCAAAAGCCGACTGCAAATACGAGTGAATGGTGGAGCTGCAGTTGTCTGGATAAAAACACAACATCGTTTTCATTTCTCAACTAATTTCAATACTTTTCTATTTACGTGGAGTACAGAATCATTTTGGCTCCAGTTAAAGATGGTTATAGACTTGAAAATGTATTTATTGTCATACGGAACTGTTAAAACTCAGGCTTGTCAAGCAATCATTTAGGCTTAATAATTGTGTACACATCGCTAATGTGAAATAATTGTAGGTAGATTAAATGCACATGATCACTTTAAAATGCTGGGAAAAATCAAAACAATGCGTCTTTACTTTATGACTATATATTGCTAGTTCATACTTCTAATGCACAGCAGTGTTATTTCTTTTACTATATCACATACATCATGTTTTACTGCTGTAACGGTTTTACCGGAGTACTAAAAGAACATCTTTTATCTTTGAAAATGTCTAAAATTGCTACAGAAAAAGCCATTTCCAGAGTGAAAAACATTAGTTTTTATATAATGCGTAAATTAAACTATATTACTTTGGGTGTTTTGTTCGATGATTCAAATAAATCTCAGAAACAATTTCTACACGTCTGTGTTTATTCTCGACTACTGCAACGTGGTTATATCCCTGTTCTAACAAGTTTAAGTCAACATGACTTTTACTGTACAAATTTAGCATGGATGTCATGTGACTGAAAATGTCCCAGATTACCCGAATTGAAACAATAAATAGCCTACATTAAATAAAAAAGTACACAAAAAAATAAAGTTTTGTGGAAATTAAAGATTTGTTATGAAAATGTGTTCTATATAAGAGCCAGTTAATACTGAAATAAAACTTGACAACGTCTGCGTTTTCTCATGTCATGTCAATCACTTCTCGTGGGCGCGGTCGCGTGGACTTTGACCTATGAAAAGAGGCTCATTTAAATCCAGACATGAATAAGTAAATCACTTGATTTGCACACCCAAACACACACGAGTCGCGATTCAGAGAAGTGATGTAACGGGTTCAAGTCCTGAAAACAGACGACGGTTTTTCCCGAATGTGTAAACATAAAACAACCGAAGAGACTCGTCAGGATGTGAATGGACTGCAATGGCTTTAGCTTTAGCCCGTTAGCATGTGTGTAACTACGTTATGTGTGTGTGTTTATATAAACAACACAAGAGCAACATTGTGTTTTCATCTCGATTCTGACGAATAAGACGTTTGTGATGATTCTCGACGACTGATGCTGATGAAAAAACTGAAGATGTGAAGTGTTGACTGGATCTTCAGTGTTTGTTTAGGTGGGTTTCTTGTCGATTGTCTCAACACATGTGCATGCATGCATTTCCTGCACTGGGTATTGCATACATGCATTCACCTGCAGTGGCTGTTGGTGTTGATGTGTATATTACGTGTGTAATGCATGTGATGTCGTTTGTCCATTTATATTGTCGAGCTCTTGTGTATACTGGATAACCTTACTTTCATATGTAGATATAAATTCATCTAGTGACGTGTGACGTTCTCTCTCGTGATTATTTTCATATAGTTGCAATGGTTGTTAAAAATTTCATTCGATGTTGTGAGCATTGATTTACATTTGTTATAAGAATATTCACAGTACAGTAGATGACTATGGGCCGCTATAGACGTAAGGCGTCCGCCATGTTGGAACGGTCAAATCCATTGTGTGCACAATAGTGAGAATTGCTCCCTACTCTAAAGTGTGATGTAACTTTTATTGTGCTTCTACAACATTATTAGGATGGCATGCAGGTGCTTTTAATTTTTTCACTAAAGCCTAATACTTGTTTAAGTAGAATTTTACAATGATAGAAAGTCCATGTTTTTTAATTGTCACGTCTTTTTTAAAACATTCCATTAAACTTGGTTACTATGGTAACTCTTTTTCACCATGCTAAACTGCACCCCATTGTCAATGGGGTGATCAACGCCATCACCATCTAGCAACCGTAAAATAATCCGTACAGTCTCTCTGTCTGTGATTATTCCATTGAGCCAGCATTTCTGGTGCATCCACCTGTAACCGTGTGACTGCCCTGATGTCTGTAATTGTTCTTGTATAAAAGCTGTCACCTCGGCTTCAGGACTCTTGTTCTTCCTCCTCCAAAGCTGGTGTTTGCTCAAAAGTCGCTCAAGAGTTCCATGGCTAATTTTAACACCACGAACATTCTCCAGTAGAGTTAAGAATTTCACGATTTGCAAGGCCCTGTCTGAAATATTGCTCTATGTGTCTAAAATCCACGAATCACCACAATGCTGATCAAGCAGACTGCACATAAAACGTAAGGACATACGATCAAAAGCACATAGCAGCATAGCAGACATGTGCATGTGCAGATTAAGCCAATATTACGAGAAAGTCAGTATGAGAAAGTTTCTCAAAATAATGATTTAGTAAGTCAAAATTTAGACGCAGTATCTCATTATTATGAGTTGTTTCTCATTATTTTGAGATACTAAAAAATTCCCAACCCTGGCGGAAATGGGCTTCCATAGGATTATGCCATTTAGGACCATGTAATCAAATCATATTGATTTGAGATATCGATGATGTAGTGTTATCAGTCTACTCACATTTATCTTAAATTAAACATCAGGTTTGTTGTTTTAACAATAAAGATGAGCGACTTCTCGTGGCTTTGCCCAAAAACAACAATTCTCATCCCGTATGAATCAACAGTTTTGGGCCGGGGTGCGTGCTGATGTCACTGGAGTTATCGCAGCAACCCATTGACCCGCGACAGGAGATAAAGGCGAACATGTTTAAACCGTGATCTTTACTTCACCTCTGCTTTCTGTGTTCTTGGATGACAGAGCGTTGGAGAGAACATCATCCAGAGCTGCTTGACTTCAGATGTCCATGATGGAGAAGAACGAGACGAGGCCTGGATACTTCGCCAGGTCTTAATGAATCTTTAGATGAATATTTATACAGATGTAGGAAGCGTGATGTTACGGTCGGTCTGAAAGAGGAAGTAGCACCTTTCTTTGGGTTATTGCATGTTGAAGAGATCATCTTTACTAACACAGATTGTGATCTAGGTCTTGTTACAGGTGTGAATGTGTTATTTGAGTCAAATAAAGTAGAATTTGTTCAGTATTTAAAAATGCATCTTCACATCGGCTTTAGTGAAAAGCAGACGACATAAAACAGTGAAATTAAAACACATGAATTCTGTATTCTGATCCGATTTCTCGCTAAAAATCTGTGTCTTAAAGAGATAGTTCAGCCAAAAATAACATCATTTATTCTCTTTCTTTCTCTCATGTGTAAATCTGTATGTGAGTCTTTCTTCAGTGGAACACGAAAGAAGATATTTTGAGAAATGTGTCAGTGGTTTTTTGTTCATACAATGGAAGTCAGTGGAGATTATTGACATTCTTCAAAATATCTTCTTTTGAATTCTGAAGAAGAAAGAAACTCGCAGAGGTTTGACATGACACAAAATCATGTTCTTGTCTGTGGATGTTTCTGGAAGCAGATGAGCAGTGATGCTCAGATTGTTGTAGAAGGTTCAGTAAATCACCAGAATCCAGTTGTGTGATGATTGTGTGTGTGTGCAGTAGAGTGTTTCCTGAAACTGTATCTGTTGATAGATATGTTTTAGTATGTTTAACCTCAGTTCGGCCATCTTGGCTCCGCTCTTGTCAGTTTCTCTGCCCTCACACACATTCTGCATTGACAGGAGTGCAGTTATATCACACTAAGGCCCAATCCCAATTCTACCCCTTACCCCTGCACTTTCCCCTACCCCTCCGTTTGGCGCGTTCACGTGAAGGGGTAGGGGTGTCTCAATTCTCTTTTGGTTGGAGGGGTAGGGGTAAGGGCCAGATAGCCCTTCAAACGAAGATTTTTCGGGACCTCACTTCAAACGAAGGGCTAAGAGAAATTTCCAACATGGCCGCTCACTCGAGCAAGCGGACCCATAAATGTAAATAATTTTTGCCATTAATAAGGATTTTTATGACAATTTTTCCTTTTATGTATGTTACATTTAATCTTGTGTTTGTATTTACGGTGATGTTCTTTTAACGTTTGCAAAAAAAATCGCTAAAGTTTGCTAGCGGACAGCACTGATTGCACGATATTAGAAAATATATTTTTATGTCATATACCCGGTGCATCGGCGCATGTCCTCTGACGTGACGAGCTAGCAACGACGTATATGATGACGTATAACAGTGTAGTAGTGGTGTCCCATTTCTTAGCGGAAAATTTGTAGCCCTTCCCCTTGCCACTTTGTTTCAAGAGGCAAGGGGAAGGGGCGAGGGGTAGGCGAAGGGGTAGAAAATAGAATTGGGATTGGGCCTTAGTTTTATTCACGCTGCTGTTCTGACAAACTTTAAAAGAGTCATATTGCACAGCTAAAATTAATATTATTGTTTGTTTTAGATGTAACGCAATGTGTATACACCATTTAAAGTTTAAAAAACGCTGTATTTTCCACACACCGTGCATGTTTGTATCTCCTCTTTGCTCCGCCTCTCTGAAACGCGCTGATTTTTAACAAAGCTCATGGCTCTGAAAAGCGAGGTGTGCTGTGATTGGCCAGTTGTCCAGTGCATAGTGATTGGTCAAATACTGCAAGCATTTCACGGAAATGTAACGCCTCTGACCATATTTGGAACATCAGGTTCCAAAGCAATTGTACTGACAGACGATACAATGAGATTTACAATTACGCCACCTTAACTACGTGTAGATTTGGGCGGTCTTAGTCAAATCATGTGACGAAGTTACGTAGATTCGCCGGGGTGTGGTTCAGGCAGGTCTGGTGAGCATTCGCTTTTACATAGAATGACTCTTTTGTTCCCACACTTTCATTTCTGCACTTTTACGTGTCTAATACATGCATGAGCAACTTATAACACACCAGAGACACGGAAAAACACGTGTTCACGCCATATGACCCCTTTAAATCACTTTGGTTTTTCATCAGACTGAAGAAGAGACGGCAGATGAAACAGAGCCAGTCAGAGAAAGCGGCGGCTGAGCAGATCCAATCAGATCCAGAGACAAAGACGCCAGTCATCCGTGAACGTGCTTCTATTGGACAATCTCAGGGGGAGAATCCAGAAACCAAGAGGGGCCAAAGTGAAGGTAAACGTGTGTATTTCAATACGTAAAGTCATCTGAGCGATATTGAGTCTAAAATGAGTGTTTTGATGCATCAGAATCTGATCTAGTCGTAAAAAAGTCCCTCATTTATTCATGAATCTCCCACAGGCTATTTATTCTTTCTTTATAATAAGTTGCACACGATAAAAACAGATTCTTAAAAGCATATATTCTGGAAAAACAAGCAATCCGTATTTGACGTGTTGAAGGAAATGTGTCAGCCAGGAAGTGAAATGCTGGGAAACACAGGAAGAGCGTCACACGGCGTGCCTCCAGATATTGAAAACTGTAGTGGACGTGTCAAAGGTCATGAAGTGTTTGTACAGGACGTTTCACAAGTGACCTTATGCGTGTTTAAACATTGTCTGCTCTCTAATTTATCGCGATACCACTAAATCCTATTGAACTCAAGCTAGCTGCGATATGCAATGTGTCGATATTTGTTTTAATGCGTAGCTTGTCCGTGAAGCACGGCTCTGGGATCAGTAGGAAATGCTGCTCGATCTAAAAGCAGTGCGAGTTTGAGTCGCTTATAATGTGCATTTGAAAAAGCAACACCCGTCAAACATCATTATAAATATACTTTATTATCATAAAAATACCTGATGAGGCTTGAGTAACAGTGATAAAAAGATGTCCATAGGCATTTCCTAGATTCTAGAAGGTGTCATGGTCTTCTTCTGCAGTGCGTATTTGGAGTTTCCGCACGAGAGCGCCCTCTGGCTTTCGGATGCAGCACATTTTGCGTTGTGGACGTGACATAAAAATGCTCAGAGAATGAATTTGTTACGATTATATTGAACCATCTGTTTATATTTTACTGAACCCTTGTTGATAGAGTCTAAACATCAAAAAATGTCAGTCTATGAAAAAAATGTATATTTAAGAAAAGGGAAATAAACATGCGTTATGGATGTGACAAAAAAAGGACGCGGTTTTTGGGAGACAATAAACTTTGTAGGATTTCTATAAAATAAAATGCACAATCCTGAAGCAATAATACCCAATGAATGGAGAAGGGATGCCTCTTTATAGAACATAAAATAGTTACTTTATATTCATTTTCATGTGTCCATTTATGAGGAATATGTAGTGTTACGGATGTGACAATCCTGAAAATGGCACTTACCTGACTATGAGAAATCATGCACTAAAAATAAAACAAATGCTTTACAAATTTGAAGAGAGATCTCACATGGGTATTTGAACCACCAAATGTTAAAATCTGTGCTGTTACCATAGTAAAAACTTAATTTTTTCGTGGTAAGGTTGACATTTTCACGGAATTGCCCAGCAGCATTTTACCGTACTTCACTCAAAAGCTGAGCATAAATGACATGATATTTATCGTCGGTTTATCGTGACAGCCCTAATTCAAATGTATTTCTATGGTGCTTCACATCAGTTAAAAAATATAAACACATTACATTACATCTAAAACAAACCATAATATTCGTTTTAGCCGTGTCATATGACCCCTTTGAAGCAATACATTTTCAAGCAAAACTAACAAGTGTAATTAAAACATGTTAAAACATGAAATTAGTGTTGTAATAATGTGTAAAAAAGTTACATTTACATGGATTTTATGACACTTATTTCATATTTTTCATATTTGTTCAAGTTATAGGGGTGATATGACATGGCTAAAATGAATATTATGGTTTGTTTTAGATGTAATGTAATGTGTTTACAGGATTTAAGGTTGATAAACGCGTATCTCCTCTTTCCCCCGCCTCTCCGGATTTTTTACAAAGCTCATGGCTCTGAAAAGCGAGGTGTGCTGTGATTGGCCAGTTGGGGTGTAATGGTTCTCCACCAACAGTTCGGCATGCGGTCCAAGGCGCATGGTTCGTTAAAAATGATAATGCATAAAACAGACTGACAAAGTTCAGCTAATGTATGTTTGTCGATGGATACACATTTAATACCTACAACAAATCAAATAACCTAGAGAAATTTCAATAGGATTGACGTTTGCTGTGATATGAGCAGTCATTTCATCACCCGGGTGTTGTGAGCGCGCGAGTGCAGGTGAGACCTGAGCAGCACATGTTGCTGTTTGAACGACACTCGTTCAAGCCTCGACCATTTAAACATTGAAGTGCCAGATGACGCAGAAGAAAACTTGAGAAGATCCGAAGCGCGCGCAAGAGAAGTCTCAGACATGATGATGCAAATTTTGAGTTGTCTTTGAAGCGCTTAAACGGACAGATTCACACACGAAGTAGGTCAACATGCCCTTCTTGTCCAGTATCTTAACAAACATAGTAGTTATGTCTTAAGTGAACGGACGAAACAGACGAAAAACAGTATCAGTGTACTGGATGGGTTTCATTCCTCTTAAAGCGACAGCAGCATATATTAAAAGTCAAGGAAATCACTCACTGCTTGTGACTCAATAGCTTCTGTAACTTCAATTATGATTCATCTTTATTTCATTTGTACATATGCAATGTTATGTTTTATTTGATTACTTTAATCCATTTCTACCTTAAAAGGTATATATACAGTATCTTATTTTATTTTCTGCGTTGCTCTGCTGTTTTATTGGTGCTGTTACTTGTAGCTTGATTATTTGTTCTTATTTTTATTTGTCAGTAGTCCCTTTTCCCTGAACATAGCACAACCCGAACCGTGAGTAATTTGAACCATTACACCCCTATTGGCCAGTTCACCAGTGCGTAGTGATTGGTCGAACACTGCAAGCGTGTGAGGGAAATGTGACGCCTCTGACCATATTTGGAGCATCAGGTTCCTCTTCAATTGTACTGACAGGTACGCCCACCTTACTTGCGTCTACATTTGGGCGGTCTTAGTCCAATCAGACCACCAACTGATGTAGATTTGTGGGGGTGTGGCTACACGAGGCGTTTCAGGCAGGTCTGGGTCTTTTGTTCCCACACTTTCATTTCTGCAATTTTACGCATCTCATACATGCATGAGCAACTTATAACACACCAGAGACACAGAAAAACACGTGTTCACGCCATATGACCCCTTTAAAGCTTCATTCACTGTCTGATCTGTGATCAGAGACCGTGGCTGTAGGATTTCTGTAGTCTGTTTCCTATGAGATGTTTAGTCAGGAGTTGAATGAGGTGTCAGTGTCATTGTGCTGTGTGTGACTTCTTCATGTTCGTGAGTTTGTCACAGTAAAATGTTTTGTGAACAGCTCCTACATGTTGACACGTGTGTTTGTGTGTAAATGAAAGTGTTGTCACCTCTTTCTTTCAGATGACAACAGTAAATCATACAGTCAGAGCAAGAAAGAGAAGAGTAAACCTGCAGGAACCGTGGAGTATATGGTATTTTACTGTACCGTAAATGTTGCCGGAATGCATTTAAAGCTGCTTTGCAACAATGCAAAATGGTTCAAAGTCTTTTTAAGGAAAGTTGAAATTAAATATGAATTTGTGAACAGCGGTCAAACGGAGTGTTTGTTTTGTTTTGACTGGCAGGTTGGAGCAAAGGACACGCTGAACAGCATTGCTCTGAAATTCAACAACACTCCAAATCAACTGGTGCAGTTAAACCGTCTGTATTCACACAGTGTCGTACCTGGACAGGTGAGCGTACACGACACCACACGTGTGATAGCTGCTCATCATTCCCGCTGTTCAGTGTCTTTCTGATGATCCGTCTTTTTTTTCCAGAAATTGTTTGTTCCTGATGTGAACCAATCAGAGCGCGGCTCTCAGACGGACGAACCGATCAACACAGACTCATCCGAGAGGAAGCTGAAGGTAAGACGGCTCAAGAACACATTGGTTTCTGACCTGAGCTCAGTTCATGACACGCCTCTGATGTCTCTGTCAGCGGGACGGCGAGTCGAGCTCTCGACCCGTGCGGAGAGAGACGTCACCGCCGTCTGAAGACGAGAGTCTCGCCACCGTCAAATTCATCAAGATGAGCTGCAAATACGTCACGGATGGGATGGTGAGCATCTCGAACCCAAAAACATCACCAGAGTTTTTCCTGACGTCTCATTGGTTGCGTGTGCTTTAGGGCGTCGTTGGGGGTGTGATGATTATAACGCCCAACAACATCATGTTTGACCCGCACAAGTCCGACCCCGTGGTGATCGAGAACGGCTGTGAGGAGTACGGTCTCATCTGTCCCATGGAGGAGGTTCTGTCTGTGGCGCTGTATGATGACATCTCGCGAATGAAACTGAAGGACGCGCTGCCGTCGTAAGACACGCCCTCGTCATGTCTTCTCTCACATCACGTCACATCACATGTGTCTGTGTGGCCTCTTTTTAGTTCTCTTCCTCGCTCTTTATTTCTCCAGGTTTTACACCACATGCACACGCTTCGCTTATTTGTCATTTTCACTTTGGTTCATTTGTTTTGTGTTTGTTTGTTTTGCATGTTCGTTTGATTTGGGGTGTTTTGTTTTCCTCTTTTTAATTTCACCATCTTTCCATTGATGATGATGGCCACTGATGTGCCGGTAGTGATGAACCCCAGGATCTCTGTCCGTTATACAGGCCGGGAGAGTGGGAGGAGCTTCCCTCCGAGCAGGACCTCAACCCTTTCAGTCGCTACGAGGCGCTCGGACCGCCCAGCCGTCCCATCGTATTGGATGATATGGAAACGGCGGTGTCTGACATCTCAGCGTGTCAAATGGCAGATAAATCACCGTCAGATGAAGGATTTACTGAATTAGAACTGCCACAGAGCGACTCTAACACTACCTGCCCCAGTCAGGAGGGGGCGTCATTTCACCAGAACTATGAACCGAGAGACACGAGTAACCCATCGCCCTCGGACCAAAAAGAAGACGAAGACGAAGGACTTCATCATCGTTCCACAGAGGACAGCGGGGTGTTGCTTCAGTCTGTTTCAGACGGGATACGTGAACCTGCCGCAGCGGTGCATGATGGGAATGAGGTTAATATTGACGTGAGCGAAGGGGCGGTGAAAGAGGCGACCGCATGGCACGGAGGCTGTGGTGATGTTGAGACTCAAAAACAACAGAAAGAATCTACGTCAGCTGGAGAGGTTGCTGACGCTGAGAGACGCAGACGCACCAGTGAGACTGACGTGAAGTCATGGCTGTTAAAAAGAATGCAGGGACCAATCGAAGGTGAGTCTGTGTGATTCAAATGTCCGATTCAAACTCTGTCATGAAACATGATGTGCTTCTGCAGCAAAACTAAACAAAATGGTTTACAGTCACACATAGTTTGTTTTTCCACCACAAATAATCAGAAAAGTTACATTATCTAATTATCCCTCATGTTCTTAAAATTTGTAATGCCTTATTTTTAAAAGGATACAGATGCCTCTCACATGATTGTGAAAACGGTTCAGGACACGTGTCATTGGATCTGTGTGTTACTGTAGGTCTTAAAGTCCCAGTGAAATTAAAAACGACAATTCTTATTTTTTCATGAAATATTGCAGCGTTTATTGTCAATAGTTGATCAATGTGGCTCGTTCTCTTTTTAAAATTCATGTGCCCTCATCATCTTCAGTTCAAATCTGAAAAGGCACTTCCGCCCTGAAATGACGATCCATCTCAAATGACGTAAACTAGACGGCTTGGGCGGAGCATCCGTTAACTCCACCCCTTCAACTGTCAGTCTGCTGCCAGTTTCATTTCAACATCAATGCAACAGCTGTTTTTACACATCCAATCAATTCGCAGTGAAAAGTGCAAGCCACGCCCACTAATTTTCTCTTTTGAATTTCCTTTTCACTCAGAAATGTGTCAGAATACGGAAGTAAAAACGATCGCAACTTACATTTACATTTATGCATTTGGCAGACGCGACTTACATTACATTATCCTATACATTTGTTTCTAAGTGCGTGCAATCCCCAGGGATCCAACCCATGACCTTGACGTTGTTAGCGCCATGCTTTTACCACTGAGCTACAGGAAAACTTCCAGTTCACGGGGACTTTAAAGACCTGCTGCCCTCTGTGTCCCTAATATCAATAAAACAACAACAGCAAATCAATAAACAAACGAGGCACTGTTCATATCTTTATAGTAAGATGCCATTTTTCCTGTTGTTCTTATTTTATTGCTGATTAGCACCACAAAAGCAGTCATTTTGATCAAACAAATTCCCCCCAAAGAAGGTGAAATCCTGGTGGGGCTGACTGAAGGTGGTGATTATTTGGCTGTAATCGAATTTTATAGTTGATTTGGAACATTGGTGGTACAAACAGAGCATGTTGCATTGCGTTCTGGGATTGCCATATTCACAGAGGATTGACACTGACCGAAGTGAGATTCTTCTTGTACACAGTATGATGCAGATCAGCTGTAAAGGGTTGTTGTTAATCAATGTTATGTCTTACAGACATGCTGCTTTCACATGAAGAAAAGAGCAAAACTCCGCCCATGTTCCTCTGCTTTAAAGTGGGAAAGCCAATGAGGAAATCCTTCGCCATCGGTCGAACTTCAAGCCCCGCCCACTCATTCATCAGCAGGGGACGACAGCCTGAATACTGGTTTGCCGTTCCACAGGAACGGTACGGATGAGGTTTCTCAGCATGCGTGTGTTTGATACGAGCGTGTTTCTGATGAACGTGTGTTTTCTCCTCAGAGTGGATCATCTGTATTCATTCTTCATTCAGTGGTCTCCAGACACGTACGGTAAAGACGCTCAAGAACACGGCTTTGTGCTGGTGGAGAAAGATGAGCTCAACATGATCGATAACTTCTTCAGTGATCCTGTCCCTCGCAGCTGGGAGGTCCGTTCAGTCACCGTACAACCACCATCTGACAACCCCCCCCAAGAAAACCAAAAACTTGCTTTCCTTTTTTTATTGTAGTTCTATTCATATTTTACATTTTACTTTGGTTTTATACTTTTGGCTTTCGTGTTAATTTTGGTTTCATTTTTACTTTAGTTTTGATTTATTTCCAGTTAATAATTAAAAAAGGTGATCTCTAAGCCAACGTTTCAAATGTTGTTAGTTTTCAGACCATATTTAGGCGTGCGTGTCATTTGATTTCGATTAACAGACATGTATTAATAGTTTTTGTTAAAGAGTACATAACACGAGATCATGAAAATGACATGTCATGCCGTGTGTGAAAGTAAGCAGTCTGTCAAGTTGTAAAGCCGAAGGTGAATGAATAACAAAGTTATTGGCTTGGAAAAAAGAGTCGACTCTGAATCACGCAAACGAGTCGTCCCTAGTCCGATTTACGAACCGCCGTGGATTTACGTCACTGCATATAGTCCCGCCTACGTTTTGTTAGGACCGCCCACAAAAACTTCACTCTTCAACCCCAAACACTGTAGCTCGTGAGCCTCATTCACGGTAGACCACTCACATCAGACTAGGCTAGCGGAGAGGAGGGGATTAGACCGATGAATCGCAGAACGAGTCATTTGAGAGTCAGTCAAGAGGTAAGGTAAGAATAACTGCCGTTTATTACAAAATCATAGTGTTTTTACACCTTCCATGTACATAAACTTGTTGTTGGACACTCCATAAACCAAAGCAGGACCTTCGAAATCCCTAGTTATGTACTCTTTAACAATAATGACCCTGTCTCAAGGATGTGATCACAGACTTCTTTTGTTTCTGTAGCTCTTCCTAAATAAAGAGTTGAGTGTTTTTCAGACTTTGTTTAGAAGAGGTGGTTCAGTTTGTGGATATGTGTCGTGACGCACAATCTGTGGTTGTGTTTGTTCTCTAGATCATCACAATAAATGAAGCCAAGAGACGTCAGAGTCTCAGCTTCGAGGACGAGGATTCTCTGGATCTCTTTCCTCTGCTGATGGATCCCAGTGTTCTTCTGGAGGACACACACATTGAGAAGGTCACACACACACACACACACACACAGTATTTCAGTTTGTTCAGAAAGCGCACGAGAACCAGAGTCCTGATGCAGACACAATGAAAGGCATACATGTGTGTGTCTCCGTCACAGCTGGCCACACGTCTGCCGGCTCGGGTTCAGGGCTATCCGTGGCGTCTGGTCTACAGTACCGTGGTACATGGGACCAGTCTGAAGACTCTGTACAGAAACCTGCTGGATGTGGACTGTCCTGTACTGCTGGTCATCAGAGACATGAACAATCAGGTGCACATCTGAACCCGAGTCTCTTCACATCCAGCCGTTTGTGTCTCATGTCATCTTCATTTCTCGCCTGCAGGTTTTCGGCGCATTTTCCACGCATCCGTTTCGAGTGAGCGAGCATTACTACGGGACGGGAGAGACGTTCCTCTACACCTTCTGTCCCGAGATCAAGGTATGAATGCAATGCTTCTGTTCCAGATCAAAGCAAAGGTTTCTTGACTTTGTTGAGTGAACGTTTCGCATCTCTGTGTGTCAGGTGTTCTGCTGGAGCGGAGAGAACTCCTATTTTGTGAAAGGGAACACAGATTCTCTTCAGATCGGAGGAGGCGGGTGGGTTTATGGTCACTGTGTGTGTGTGTGTGTGTGTGTGTGTCTGTTCATCACTGTTGTGAGCGTAACTGGTGACTGTCTGCTCTTCAGGGGTCGTCTGGGTCTGTGGTTGGATGCTGACCTTGATCACGGCACCACGTCCAGATGTTCCACATTCAGCAACCCGCCGCTGTCCTCCAAACACGACTTCATCGTTCAGAACCTCGAGGTTTGGGCGTTTGAATGAGCCGCTGCGCAGTGACACGAACACACACACGGCATGACGCTTCTACCAAGTGTTTTTACACCCGTGTCCATCGCCCGGTCTCTGCTTTACACATGAATGCCAAGACAGACGTCTGTGGCCACCTTAATCTGAAACGCCGACTGCAGCTATCCCAGCATGCATTATTCTTCAGACATGTTTACCAGTAAATAAACACGTGTATGTGACTGAAGCCAGGAATCATATTCTGACGAAACCTCTGTGTTACACCTGGAGATTTTACACCTGAAGGGCCAAACCTGTGACGCCAGATACTTTGATGCCGTATTTCCGTGTTTGTTTGAACGGGTGCGTAAAATAATGTACATGATACTTGAGAAATGACGACTACATGTCAGGTTCCGCTCTTTGGAGGCCAAATGTGTCGTGTCAGGGGCCAGAAGATTTTTTCTTTTGTTGAAAGTGTAAAGGTTAACAGTGCTTCATGATTCAATGATGTACTACTGCGATACAAAACACCACAGAAGCATTTTGTTGACCAAAGTGACTCTTTTCTTTGCTTTGTTCTCGAACGAAAGTTTTTATATTCAGTTTTCTATTTCTCGTCCATTTGAAAGTGATTTTTTTTATAAATGTGTATCGGATGTGAAAAGGTTTTACTGTTTTGTGTTATTTTAGGGACATTTTCTAATGGAGAGTTCATATGAAAGGGAAGCACTTGCCAGTATTTGTTTGCGATGTTAAGAACACAACTGATCTGGGTTCAGATCAGACTTGAATTCAGAAGAAACGGACTGGGAACGGATGAGCACAGAGAAGCTTGTTGTTGGTTGTTTCAAAAGGGAATTGGTTTTGTTGGATTGATGCGATTGGTTATTGGTGGTCCGCTAATATCATTACAGAACCGCTGTTTGACTCACTTCAAAATCAGTCGTTCACAAATATTTCACACTAAACCTCTTTGATTTCAAACCCAAACACTGTGTTGTAGCCAATGAATGTCATATTTATTGTGTATTTTCTGTGTTTGAAACCAAATAAATGCCGTAAATGCAACTGAATGACTCAAGTTTCATCAATATGACAACTGCTTCGTTCTCTAATAAGACATTTTAATAACAAACTTTTACCCCGAGTTGTGATCGAGTCATAATTTTAAAAACAAAAATGTGTGGCGAAAAAGTAAAATATAATAAAACAAAATGAATAATCCATGAAACATAGACTCAAAAACAATGAAATGTTCAATACAAATAAAGAACAATTGTTACATTTCTGCTTTTGCGTCTCTTAAGAAACTTCTGTGTGACTGTCTTTCTTCAGAACACAACAGAAGATATTTTGAAGAATGTCGATCATCAAACAACACTGAACTCCGTTGACTTCCATTATCTGAACACAAAACCACGGAGACATTTCTCAAAATATCTACTGTTGTGTTCCACTGAAGAAAGACTTCATGACATTAATGCCGCGATGATCTTTTTTCTTTAATACTTTATCAGAATCAACTTCATCTTGATCTCTTCATGAATCCTCGTGCCGTGTCTTGAATGACTCCTGTGTGAAAGCGCTGTGGGTCACAGGATAATCTTGGTTGATGGGGAGAATCTGATCAGGGGTCAGAGGTGAAAGGTCATGGGTGTTTCTGATGTAACTGAACGCCCCCTGCTGGGTGAGCAGCAGTAACTGACGTCCCAGCAGCGGCTCCACCTGCAGGGCACAACAAGAACTTCATAAGACCTCCAAACAAACTCACGGATGATGAAGTCAGAGGTCAGTACCTGTACTGTCAGGGGTCTTCTGTCTGCTGAGGGGCCGCAGGACTCAAAAAACAGCTGCACGTGGAACCGTGGAGGTGGACAAGCTTGCAAGAAACACGTCTGAAGCTCTGAATGACACAAACAGAGAACGCTTTCTTTTTCAACTCTTCACACGTGTGAACATGATGTGAGAGATGATGTTCTGTCAACCTGTCAGGAAGAGTTGCGTGTCCAGTAGTTTACTGGTTTGATCTCTCTCTAGTTGGCAGAGTTTACTGGTGATGTTGTTGTGCGTTGTGTGGCAGTAGATTGTGCTCTGACAGAAGCGTCGGGCGTACAGGCCGTCGGGTGACATCCAGAGCAGAACTCCTCCCTCCAGCTCTCCTCTCTCAGCGCGTGGAAGAGGAACGGCTTCCGGTCCGCCCGCGCTGCCGTGGGTCCAGCTGTCATCATGAGGAAGCAGCAGACAGCCCTCCACGCTGGTGACCGTCACATCAACGAACACAACATCACCGCTGAACACCGTCACCTGCAGACGAGGCTCTGGACAACACACGCACACAACACTTCTACAGTGAGTATGTAGACACTTCTGTGTGTGTGTGTGTGTGTGTGTGTGTGTGTGTGTGTGTGTGTGTGTGTGTGTGCGTGCATGTACCTGACAGTGTCATGGTCTCCAGTGATCTGACGCCGGTGTCCGGACTGAAGAGAGGAGATGGAGAATCAAATGAAGCGCTGCTGTAGAAAGATCCGCTGATTTGATATCCTGAACACAACACACACAATTCACTTCACCATTAACACTATTAAAGACACACACACACACACACACACACACACCAGCATCCCAGTGAGCGCTAGGAGCGAATGAAGAGTGCATCTCTGACAGTGGATTCTGCTCTGACAGGAAGTCCCTCCAGTTTCTATCGGCAACCGACAGGAAGTTAGACAGCTGCAGGGAGAGAACACACAAACATCTCTCATTTCTTCATGTGACGGACACATGATGCAGAAGATGCTGGAGATGAAGCGGATGTTACCTGAGCGTGCACAGGTTCAGACGAGGGGTGTGATGGGTAACTGTGATGACCTGACGCTGGACACACTTTCTCATGACACTTTGCTCCTGAAACTGAGGAGTTGTGAAACTTGACTGAAGAGCTGTGTGTGTGTGTGTGTGTGTGTGTGTGTGCGTGTGTGTGTGTGTGCACGTGTATGTGCGCATGTGTGCGTGTGTGCGCATGTGTGCGTGTGTGTGTGTGTGTGTGTGTGCACGTGTATGTGCGCATGTGTGCGTGTGTGCGCATGTGTGCGTGTGTGTGTGTGCACGTGTGTGCGCATGTGTGCGTGTGTACCTCTTTTAGTCCCCTCAGGAATAACGCAATACACTTTGAAAGGTTCTGATATGTCCAGCTGACTCTCACCCACAACCTCCTCAAAGTCAGAGCTTTTGTTCAGAGCGCACCGGAGACGAGTTTTCCAGGTAGGTGGGTCGGGTTTATCAACGCCTTCACGATACTTCCCTTTAAACAGAGCCCAGGCCTGAATGCACGGAAGCCAGTGGAAATGATTGAATAAAAGGTTAAGAAAGAAAGAAAGTGCGCTCAAGGAGAACATTACACATGTTTGAGATTGATGTTGTGCTCATCAAATGTACAGTTTTAGTTTAGGTTACATGATTTATATCACAGTATGAATATAGATGATTGTGTTAGATGTTGTCTGTAGGTTTTTTATCATCAGTAGCACACATTCATCTGCATGTCAATCACCTTGAAAAGCGCAGCGTCCTCGTCTCTGTTATAATCCTGTTTCCCAGCGTGTTTCCATGGGATGCGGAATGTTGTCCGGTCTCTGTCCACCCAAACTAATCCAGGATATTTCCCCGTATCCACCTGCTCGATCAGCCACTGACGCAGTTTTCCATTCCCTGAGCTCACAGACATCTCCACAGTACAACACGCATGACAGATGTGATGATGAGCACTCAGAAACTTCACTCGCACACAGTTTTTCTCAATTATTTGCCTTTTTGGAGGAGGAGCCTCATAAACAGATGTTTATTGAAAGTCTTGAAAGTTCAACACACACACGCATAAACACACTCGCACACGCACACACAAATCTACATGAGTAAGAAGACATGTTGGCTTTAACATTCAGGTTATGAATCACACAAACCGAATGATCATTATATTTCAATCAAAACATGATTTTGCCATTTTTTAAATTAAAATCTGTACACACACTCAAATGATTTACCTGATCCGCACATGATGATTTAAATACACTGAACCAAATGTTGCATTGTTAGATGTGGACACAGTTTGAACATTGCTTATTTACATTTACATTAATGCATTTAGCAAACGCTTTTACCCAAAGCGACTTACAGTGTGCATTTTTAAATGATACATTTATTTCTTATGTAGCATACAGATGATTTATCGACCTTTGTGTTGTAATGTACTCAATGAGAGAGAGAGAAATGAATGAAGGAGATTTTCTGTGATATTAATGTGGATGAGATTAATGAAAGCAACAGTTATAAATCATAAATTCCCCCCAACCAATCTGAAGAGAAACGACGGAGCAGATTTAGTGTCATTGTGCACCTGTGTGTGTGTGTGTGTGTGTGTGTTCATGGTATGACTGGACGTCACGACTGAAAGAGATTACTCAGCAACACACACACATTTATCCGCTTGATTTTGTGGAGAGAAATTGTTTATAAGA
The DNA here is from genome assembly GCF_024868665.1 of Triplophysa rosa. Taxonomy (NCBI): domain Eukaryota; kingdom Metazoa; phylum Chordata; class Actinopteri; order Cypriniformes; family Nemacheilidae; genus Triplophysa; species Triplophysa rosa. The sequence goes on along the minus strand of NC_079904.1, from coordinate 357,559 downwards.
ATTGATGTTTAATTTGGTTGTGTCTGACTCATTAAACAGTAAATGCACATGTGTAAATAAATGTGTTTAGCAGCTCTTCTCTATAGATTTATTCTTGTCTTAGTCAGTCTAATAACATGATGATGTGCATTGAAGTAAAGATGCACACTCATTTTCCCAGAAATCTGTTTGTGGTTGACGGTCAGATATTCAAATGAATCCTGCTGTCTGTCAGCACCTGTTTAACTACATCTGAACTCATCTCTACACAACACAACACAACAACAACCAGAAAACTGTCGAGTCATGACAGAACCCGTCTCACTCTGACTCTACAAAGACTTCGACTCCAAATATTGAACTTGAAAAAACGAAGAAGAGTTGATGGCCAAATATAGCTTTCCTGTAGCTCAGTGGTAAAAGCATTGTGTTAACAACGCAAGGTTGTGGGTTCGAGCCCAGGGATTGCATGTGCCTATGTATAAATGTATAGGATAAAGCAATGTAAGTCGCTTTGGATAAAAGCGTCTGCCAAATGCATCAATGTAAATAAATGAATGATCAACAAATAAAAGAAATTGTGTGTAATCATGCAACATTTCCCAATTGTATTTATGTTTATTTGTACAGTTGATCAACATCAACATTGTTTTCTAGAAGCGTTCTCGTCTCTCAGAATCTGTTCACACGCAGAACTGTGTTGAAGTTCAGAGAATGAAGACGTGTTCAGTTGTTGTTGTTCAGTGTGTTTTCATCTGAGATGGGCTGCATTGAGATCGGAAACTGAAAGATTTTCAGCTGCTAGTGAGAAAAGATGAAAGTTCTGAAAGATTGTTTTCATTCACACCAACCTTCACACACACACACTCTTCTGGCTGGAAACAGGGAACGTTTGGATTTCTCTTGTGAAACACTCTCTGTTTTCTGTCAACCTGTTTCAGAGGTGTTTTGTCATCGGTTCACTGACTGATGTCTGTTATAGTTAAGATAGTTTAGCTCGTTTTGTCAATGACGTGTTTGCAAAAGAATAAACACTTTATCTCTATCTTGTTGACAAAATGTTTATACGCTCTCTTAAGTCACTTTGGAGAAAAGCGTCTGCCACATGAATAAATGTAAGATAATAAAGCAACTGGATTTGATTTGTTCTGAAGAAAATGTCTGCGTAAAATCTGTCTCTTCGGCTTGCAGTGCTGTGGGTGGTTGTCAGGGGGTTGCTATGGTCACTGGGATGTTCTGGGTGGTTGCTAGGGGCCAAAGTCGAAAGAGCTTCTTCAGTCTTTATAAGTTTTATTTTTCATTATTTTACAATATTGTAACTCTAACCATTTATGATTGTATAATGTGAACATGTTTAAGTTACTGACTGAATATTCATTCATATGAAATAACAAGTTTTCACAGTAAACAGCATTATGACACAAAACTCAGAGGCTCATGGGAGGTTTAGGAAACCTATAAAACATCTTTCAAACGTCATACAGCAGTCAGATATATGTCACATGAGCCCTGACTGACGGACCATCATCACGTATGACTCTTCAAACTAACCAGTCACAACATCAGCAGCTCATGTTGCTAAATTCAAACATTCTTGCCCGGCAACAGAAGTCTTCGGCCCCCCTCTCTCCTAAGATCCTGCAACATCTGCTGCCATTTTCTTTCACATATACCAAAAAAACACATACAGGCTTTTCTCATTTGAACTGAAAGACAAACCGGAAAACCAATGTTGCTAAAAGAGTTGAACATCTTGTCCCAAAAGCAAGAAACAGTAAATGTCCTAATCAAATATGCTGTGCAAGAGGAAGCCAAAGGCTGTGAAGCTCGGACAGATGTTCTCAGAGCTGAGCTGGGCTCTGGGCCTAAAATACTGATTCCACATCACAATTACACTGATCCTACACAATTAAACAACATGAAATACATTCATTATGATTCTCGCTATAAGACAGACATTAGAGGAATAAAAGTGCACCAACAGCAGGTGTATGTGTTCTCACATCACTTCAGAAACAGCAGATGAAGAGAAGTGTTTATGTGCACGCTTTAATTCCATATTAAGAAGTGCAAACAGCTTTTTCATTTAGACAAACAAAAATGACCTTCTGTGACCTATACAAGTAGATTTGCACGTGAGATGTTCTTCACAAGATGCTCAGATCCTGCAGGAGAACACTGACCATCATGACAGATTGAGTGTTATTAAAGCAAACGTGTCTTTGATGTTTTTTTCTGGCATTTTCACTGTTGTCCTCAGATGTTTGGACTTCCAACATGTTCGATGTTAAAGTTGCATTGCATGCACTTGCTGATGCATTATTAATCTGACTGAATTCAACACATGTCATAAAAATCCCCTTAAATTCCCCGTGCCCTCGCTAGAACATGAACTTCTACACCCTGACGTAAACATCCCGCTGCCCTGTCCCTGAATGATCAATCTCATGGGGTTGATGAGGGACACCCCCACACAGCACCTGTGGGCAGACGTTTGCCTGTGCGTGCGTGCGTGCGTGTGTGTGTGCGTGCGTGTGTGTGCGGAGATAATAAACCAGACATGTGCGTGCGTGCGTGCGTGCGTGTGTGTGTGTGTGCAGATGAGTGTTATTGAAACCCAGTGTAGACCAGCGTGACATTGTGGGTTTGAGCCACTGGGAAGTGAAACACACTTATCATCTTCTCCAGAACTTTACATTGACTTTCACATACAGCCACATCAAATACATTCATGATTTACATTCTTCTAACATTAAACAAGAACAAAGAAAACTTAAACACAATGTAATTTGATGTAAAGCAAAATATAAACAATATCAATCCTAATAGTTTTCATTATAATACCTTTATAAACCATTAGGATTGAACAGTGTTCTGTGGGTTAATATTCACCAGGTAAGTTCTCGCTCATTAATTAAATTGACCTTTAGAGACCCACAGACACTATTATAACCAATACGGTTTTTCTCATCAGGATTTACATTTCATTCAAGATTAGAATAAGGTCTTAAAACGCAGAAGTGTAGAATCTGCGGGATGGAAATTAAAAGATTGCTCCTTCATCCCCCAGCAGCAGCAGCGCGTCACGTTCGCGCAATGGCGTCTCGCGCTGGGTGCAGAGCGCTCAAAGTTTTAATGCAGACAAGATTTTACAGGTAAAACTGTACATGAATGTTAATTAATAAATACAACTCTTTTATTGTTAACTAGATTCCACAGTAAACATATAACTGACGAGTGGTATAATTTGCTATTGATTGGTGTTGAAGTGCGCGCGCGTGAGGAGGGGGCGCAGTGCGCTGCAGTTGTGGTTGAATTAGACAAACGAGTCTGTAAGGGGCTGAATCTCATGAGAACACATGAACAACCTTCATCTTCTAAAATAAAAGTGTTGTTTTTGTTTGTATGATTTTGGTGAGTGTTGTTGTTGTTTGTTCTCTGACAGTAGTAAGTGTGTAAGTGGGAAGCGTTCAGTGAATGGAGTGAATCTGTTTTATCAACACACTGGACACGGATCTCACTCTGTCCTGCTGCTGCCCGGAGCTTTAGGTCTCTGTTTATATCCCATTATAATACAATCATGATTTATTCAGAAACACTTTGGTGGGTTTTTTTATTTTCGCTTTTCTTTGTACAGGTAGTGGAAAGACTGATTTTGCTCCTCAACTTGAGCAACTTGATAAGAGTTGTTTTACTGTGGTGGCGTGGGACCCGCGGGGTTACGGGCGCTCGCGTCCTCCCGACAGAGACTTTCCTGCTCATTTCTTCCACAGAGATTCCAAAGATGCTGTGCATTTAATGCAAGTATGAGAGACATAGATTTATTTTAATATCGTGTGTGTATTCTCACGTAGGAGTCAGCAGTGCTCAGCAGTCAGCACACGTGTGTAACAAGAGTTGTATACAGTATGTGTACATGAAGAGTTTGGTTCCAAAATGAGAAACTTCGTTTTTAAAATAGTTCAAAAATCATGTTTTTTTATTGTGCATTCCAATTAATAGCAATCAAACTGCAATTGGTTTGTTTTGATTTAAGCCATTAGCCATAATAACTCAAAAAATGAAGAGTTTGGTTCCATTATGAGAAAACTCTGTTTTAAAAGTTTTTCAAAAATTATGTTTTTTATTATTATCATGTTTTCTTTGCGTTTTATTGTGGTAGTTGGCTGTATTTTTTTTTTAGTTATCATGGCTTAAATCAAAACAAACCAACTGCAGTTTGATTTAAAGGACTCATCGGATGAGCACTTTCAACAAGTTGGTATGATTTATTAGGGTCTTCATGAAATGTCTGGAACATATTTTGCCCCAAAAACACTCAATGGCTGTGTAAACAAAACCCTTCTGGCCTCGTCAAAAACAGCTCTGCTCACAGCAACCCGTTTTGGTGCATGTCTCTTTAACTGATGATGAGTTACAGCGCACCTGTTGTGTTCTTCTGTGCATGTTGACCAGTAGGTGGCAGTAGAGGTTGCTGTTATGTGTGTGTATGCGGAGATAAGAGAAGGCTTACTGCCTTTATTACTCACGAAGGACTTTTCAGATTTTGCCGTGTACCATATGGCCTCGCTTCAGCACCCTCCGCCTTTCAGAAAATGTTGGGAACAGTTTTACAAGGACTTCCGAATGTTGCCAATTACCTTGACGATATCATTGTCTGGGGATGTACACAAATTGAACATGACCACACACTCAAAGCCGTTGTTCAACGCTTACAGGATGCTGGACTGAAATTGAATCAATCGAAGTGTCAGTTCAACAAATCCAGTCTGCGCTTCCTGGGTCATACGGTGAATGAGCAAGGAATTCAACCTGATGAGGATCATCTTTCTGCCATTCTTCATGCACCTGCACCAACAGATGCACCACAACTCCGCTCTTTCCTCGGTCTACTATCCTGGTATAGTAAGTTCATTCCCAATTTCGCCACGTTTGTTGAGCCTCTGCGGGCTTGCATCAGACATGGCTTCTATTTCGCCTGGTTTGAGGAGGTGCAGCAATGCTTTGAGGCTGTTAAAAAATTGCTTGTTCACAGCCCTGCTCTCGCATTATTCGACCCAGATTTGCCTACGGTATTATCTACGGATGCCTCTGCCTATGGCCTGGGAGCTGTTCTTGCTCAGGTTCATGAGGATAATACAGAGCGCATTGTCTCTTTTGCTTCCCGGACATTGTCATCTACTGAACGCAAGTACTCGACCATTGAAAGGGAAGCACTTGCTTGTGTTTGGGCCGTTGAAAAGTGGCGAACTTACTTGTGGGGTCGTAAATTCCTCCTGGGCACAGATCACCAGGCTTTAACTGTGCTTTTCTCATCCAAAGGAACTGATCGCGCCGGAATGCGTATTGCGCGCTGGGCAGCGCGGTTAATGTGCTTCAACTACGATGTTGTTTATCGGCCTGGAGCTCAAAACAATTTGGCTGTCTTTCTTTCTCGTCTGCCTTTGCCTGCATCAGCTGATGACAACTTGAATGCTGAACCTGAGTTTGTGGCTTTTCTGTCTTCGGAGATGTCTGCTTTGTCGCCTGCTGAGTTATGCTTCTGCCTCCGCATCATGCTCGGAACTGAGTGCATTACGCGCACAAATAGCTTGGGGGTGGCCTTCTTCTACAACTTCAGTGGATATTCTTCTACGTCCATACTTTCAGCTACGCGACGAACTAAGTGTGCAGCAGGATTATGTGTTCAGGGGACAACGCCTTGTTGTTCCTGTCGCGCTACGGCACACATTGGTTAAGTTAGCTCACGCAGGTCATCAGGGAATTGTGCGTACCAAACAACGGCTTCGTGAACTGTACTGGTGGCCGGGCATTGATTGCCTAGTTAAAGAGCACATCCAGACCTGTCACCTGTGTCTGTCCTCTGACAAAACTGCCAACACCTCAGCTGCGCCGTTGCAGCCAGTACCTTTTCCGTCTGTTCCGTGGGACAAGGTAGCTTTTGATGTGGTGGGCCCGTTTGGAACCGCTGTGGGAGACTGTCGTTATGCGCTGACATTGATTGACTATCACAGTAAGTGGCCTGAAGTTGCTTTCACCGCTTCCGTCACTGCTCAGAATGTTATCGCCTTCTTGTCGTCTGTGTTTAGCAGATATGGCAATCCACGTACTGTCGTGTCGGATAACGGGACTCAATTCACATCTGCTGATTTTTCTAAATTTCTGAAAGAGAGAGACATTCACCACGTACGTACTTCTTTGTACCACCCAGCTGCGAATGGAGCTGTGGAACGGTTTCATCGCGTGTTGAAAAGCTGCATTCAGTCTGCTGTTCTGGAAGCAAAGCCGTGGAAAGCTACAGTCATGGAATTTCTCCAAGTGTATCGTGCTACACCTCATTCTGCTACGGGGTTATCCCCGTTTGAGTTGCTTCATGGAAGAAAGATGCAAACGCGTCTTAATGTTCTTCCTCCTCCCCTTCCGCAGACGGATGCTCCTGCGCTTCTTCAGCGAGTTTCTTTGAATCAACAGAAAATGAAAGCATACACTGATTCTAAACGTGTAGCTCGCACTCCTGATTTTAAAGTGGGGGATTGGGTGCGTGTGTGCATTCCAACTCATGTTCCGAAAGCACATCCGAAATTTGCTAATCCTCGCCAAATTGTGCGTAAACTGGGGGTGTGTACTTACCTGTTATCCGACGGAAAGAAATGGCATGCTTCTCATCTGGCTCGTTCTGTTTCACCTGTTTCGGAGGCTACTGAAACAGACGCTGTGGACTTGTCATTTCAGTTACTTCCTCCTCCTCCTCCTCCAGAGCCTCAAGCTCCTGAAGTTTTTCAAAGGGTGTCTACCCGTGTGAGCCGACCTCCTCGTTGGATGGAAGGTTACGTTACATAGTTACCTTGCATTACGTGACTATAAAGTTTGAGTAATTCATCTTATAATAGATTTTCATATGTACTGTATGCTACATTCTAATAATTCTTGTAATGCTTTATTTTTTTCTTAGTCTAATTGCAAGTAATTGTGTTATAACAAAGTGTATACTTGGTACTTTAGTAACTTTGTTATGGGATTTTATTGTTTGTTACAAAGTGTGTAGACAGTTTGCTTTAAGTAAGGAGGGAATATGTTGTGTTGTTCTGTGCATGTTGACCAGTAGGTGGCAGTAGAGGTTGCTGTTATGTGTGTGTATGCGGAGATAGGAGAAGGGAAGTGAGAAGTGTTCCACCTGCGGCTGCATGCGCTGTACTATTCTGCTACTTGATTTGTTTTAATAAAAGTAGTCTTTATTTCCGTATGCCTCCTCATTGCTTCCTGCTAAGGACATAACAGCACCCCACCCCCCTTCTGTCCGGCATGTCAACACAACACACGTGTAATACTGCCATGGCAATGGTTTATCTAAATTATGTTTCCTGAACTCCTCTGAGGTTAGTTTTGTTTTAAACGTCTCAAATCATTCGTCCGGAGACTAAAAAAATCCATCACAGCAAACAGCGCTCACGTTGTGCGTGTATGCTTACCTAAAATCCACGGAATCCCGCACCCGCAGATCTCAGCAGAATTACGTGGATTTTAGCGCTTGTCGTTGACAAGTTATGATGTTACACACAACGTGAGAGCATAACTAGTTTGCTGTGACAGATTTTTCAGCCTAAAGAAGAATGATTTGAGCAGGTTCGCCCCTGTTCATTAGCAAAAGAAACAGCTTGCCGCAGCTGAACATATTAACGCACATAATGTATTAACATACATACAGCTAAACTCCACGTGTCCATCTTCACTATATACAGTAAGTTTAACACTGGCTTTGAACGTTCTAATTAGCCCGTGACTGACTTCGCTCCCTTCGCTATCATATGCTAACGTTATCCTCCTATATATACGGTACATTTACGTCAGTTCAGACTGTTGATAAATATTACTTACATCGGCAGTTTTGTCTCGTTCAGTCGGTCTCGATCCCTCTTGAGGAACAACTTTGAAGCTAATCCTGCTTGTACTGTCCCAGGTTGATAAAGCACTCCGGTTTGAAGTGATTCGCGCAAACAAGCAGGTTTTTACTTTCAGGTTTCTGATGGATTTCCAATTTCTAAAAATAAAATAAATCCACTCCTGTCTCTTCCTAGGTTTGGACTCTGTGCAGCGACTACATTGCATGTTGTCCACGAACTTTAGCCATGGCGTCATGCACACCGCTGTCGCTTGTGAAAACAACAATGGCGGCAGTGCCGTGGGTGGAATTGTGTAGATTAAGGGGCGGTAACATTATAATAAAATCCTACTTTTACGTCACATCAGGAGCGAAATCTGAACGGCTGGATTTCTCACATGCTTGCAGGGAAAGGCACACCAAAACAAACGTACTGGGATCTTGTTTTTTACGTTGTCTGGGTTGCTAGATGCACCGGGGACCCGATTATAGCACTTAAACACAGAAAAGTTTGGATTTTCATCCGATGACTCCTTTAAATGAATTGGAATGCACAATAAAAAAACATGATTTTTAATTTTATCTCATTTTGGATCCAAACTCTTCATACATTTGTATATATATCTGTATTATATACATTACATATATAAAACAGCAGTTCATAACAGGAGAGGCCAAACAACTGAACTGATATCATGTTGTATTCTGCAGTGGTGTTGTCATTGTGTCTCTGTGTGTGTGTATTTGTGTAGGCTCTGGGTTTCGCTCGTTTCTCTCTGTTAGGATGGAGTGACGGTGGTATCACTGCTCTGATCACGGCTGCGTTAAATCCCACTCTCATTCAGAAACTCGTGGTTTGGGGCTCCAACGCTTACGTCTCAGAGGAAGACATGCAGATCTATAAATGTAAGACAGGAAGACAGAACATACGCTGTCACAATTTAGGACACATTAAGAGCACATGTTCTGTATGTTTCAGCAATCCGTGACGTGTCATTATGGAGTGAGCGAATGAGACGGCCGATGGAGGAGATGTATGGTGCTCAGTACTTTCGTGACACCTGGGAGAGATGGGTCGGTGGGATCA